>NC_068923.1:380535-645725 GCF_023091745.1 Budorcas taxicolor | reverse complement strand
CATCCCGTCTCCACTCGAAAGAAAAAATCGAGGGCCCGCCCACATCCGAGAGAGCCCCTGAAACTGTGAATTAAAGGTTTCAATTAAAAAAGGAAAAATCCATAAGGGTAATGGTAACTGATTTCCGCCTCGTAGCTCGAGATGAGGGATCCTTTCCCTGCTTCGTCGGGAAAGAGTTCCCGGCGTTCCCGTCGCATCTCAAGAGGAGGTCCTCTCAACAGGAACGGCGAGAGGAACTCCAGGGTCTTGCCACCATTCCAAGAGTCCCTCAGATGTCTCAGTCCATTCCAGAGGAACCTCTTTTCCTTTCACCGGCTCGTCTTTCCCGCCGAGGATCGACTCACACCAAGGTGGCACGTGGCACAGCCCTGTGGGAAAGCCTCGTGGGAAAGCCTCGAGGGACAGCCTCGAGGGAAAGCTACAGATCCCTTGATCCACGTGACAGGAAGCGTGACACTACTGCTGTAGCTCGGTGAGGAAAGCGCACGTGCATGCCCCCTACTCGAAACGAGGCCTGACTCCCATGGGGAGACTCAGAAGCACCCCAAGATCCATGGCAACACTGGAGAGGAATCCTCAGGTTCCGGCCCCACTCTACACAAGGACTGAGGCCCCGGCATGGACGGAAGAGGAGGAACTCCAGGGTCGTGCCACCATTCCAAGTGTGTCCCCCAGATGTCTCAGTCCATTCCAGAGGAACCTCCTTTCACCTTCACCGGCTCGTCTTTCACGCCGAGGATTGACTCACACCAAGGTGGCACGTGGCACAGCCCTGTGGGAAAGCCTCGTGGGAAAGCCTCGAGGGACAGCCTCGAGGGAAAGCCACAGATCCCTTGATCCCCGTGACAGGAAGCGTGACACTACTGCTGCAGCTCGGGAGGAAAGCGCACGTGCATGCCCCCACAAGAGACGAGGCCTGACTCCCCTGGGGAGACTCAGAAGCACCCCAAGATCCATGGCAACACTGGAGAGGAATGCTCAGGTTCCGGCCCCGACTCCACACAAGGACTGAGGCCCCGGCATGTGACGGGAGAGGAATCCCGAGAGGTTCCCTAGCAACTCGCATGGGGACTGGCCTTTCCTGAGGCCACCAGAGCGGGTCCCTGAGGTCCCCGTCGTAACTCGAGAAGACCTGCCGCAACTCGAGAAAATCCAGGAGGTTCTGCCCTCCAGGCGAGATGAGGCCCATTTCTGCTGAGGCGTCTCGAGGTTGATCACACCCTCACCTGTGGAACTTCGAAAGGGTCCTTCACACCCTTGGTGCAAATCAAGAAGTTCCCCGACATACCCGTCTCCACTCGAGAGGAAACACGAGGGTCCCACCCACATCCAGAGGAGCCCCGTTTCCGCCTCGTAGCTCGAGGTGAGGGATCCTTTCCCTGCTTCGTCGGAAAAGAATTCTCGGCGTTCACCGTCGCATCTCAAGAGGAGTCCCTCTCAAGAGGAACGGCGAGAGGAACTCCAGGGTCGTGCCACCATGTTCAAGAGTCCCCCAGATGTCTCAATCCATTCCAGAGGAACCTCTTTTTCCTTCACCGGCTCGTCTTTCACGCCGAGGATCGACTCACACCAAGGTGGCACTTGGCACAGCCCTGTGGGAAAGCCTCGTGGGAAAGCCTCGAGGGAAAGCCTCGAGGGAAATCCACATATCCCTTGATCCACGTGACAGGAAGCGTGAGCTTCCTGCTGCAGCTCGGGAGGAAGCGCACGTGCATGCCCCCACTCGAGGCGAGTCCTGACTCCCCTGGGGAGACTCAGAGGCACCCCCAAAATCCATGTCAACACTGGAGAGGAATCCTCAGGTTCTGGCCCCGACTCACACAAGGTCTTAGGCCCCGGCATCGACGGGAGAGGAATCTCGAGATGGCCCCTAGCAACTCGCATGGGCGACTGGCCCTTCCTGAGGCCACCAGAGCGGGTCCCTGAGGTCCCCGTCGTAACTCGAGAAAGACCTGCCGCAACTCGAGAATATCCAGGAGGTTCTCCCCTGCAGGCGAGATGAGGCCCATTTCCGCAGAGGCTTCTCGGGGCTTATCACACCTCACCTCTGGAACGTCGAAGGGTCTTCACTCCCTTAGTGCAACTCAAGAAGTTCCCCGACATACCCGTCTCCACTCGAGAGGAAACACGAGGGTCCCGCCCACATCCAGAGGAGCCCCGTTTCCGCCTCGTAGCTCGAGGTGAGGGATCCTTTCCCTGCTTCATCGGGAAAGAATTCCCGGCGTTCCGTCGGAACTCAAGAGGAGGCCCTCTCAACAGGAACGGCGAGAGGAACTCCAGGGTCGTGCAACCATTCCAAGAGTCCCCAGATGTCTAAGTCATTCCCGAGGAACCTCTTTTTCCTTCACCGGCTCGTCCTTTCACGCCGAGGATCGACTCACACCAAGGTGGCACTTGGCACAGCCCTGTGGGAAAGCCTCGTGGGAAAGCCTCGAGGGAAAGCCTCGAGGGAAAGCCACAGATCCCTTTATCCGCGTGACAGAAGCTGTGACCCTACGGTTGCAGCTCGGAAGGGAAGCGCACGTGCATGCCCCCACTCGAGACGAGTCCTGACTCCCCTGGGGAGACTCAGAGGCACCCCAAAATCCATGTCAACACTGGAGAGAAATCCTCAGGTTCTGGCCCCGGCTCCACACAAGGTCTTAGGCCCCGGCATCGACGGGAGAGGAATCTCGAGATGGCCCCTAGCAACTCGCAAGGGGACTGGCCCTTCCTGAGGCCACCAGAGCGGGTCCTGAGGTCCCCGTCGTAACTCGAGAAGACCTGCCGCAACTCGAGAATATCCAGGAGGTTCTCACCCTGCAGGCGAGATGAGGCCCATTTCCGCAGAGGCTTCTCGGGGCTAATCTCACCTCACCTCTGGAACGTCGAAAGGGTCCTTCACTCCCTTGGTGCAACTCAAGAAGTTCCCCGACATACCCGTCTTCACTCGAGAGGAAACACGAGGTTCCCGCCCACATCCAGAGGAGCCCCGTTTCCGCCTCGTAGCTCGAGGTGAGGGATCCTTTCCCTGCTTCGTCGGGAAAGAATTCCGGCGTTCCCGTCGCATCTCAAGAGGAGGTCCCTCTCAACAGGATCGGCGAGAGGAACTCCAGGGTCGAGCCACCATTCCAAAAGTCCCGCAGATGTCTCTGTCCATTCCAGAGGAACCTCTTTTCCCTTCACCGGCTCGTCTTTCACGCCGAGGATCGACTCACACCAAGGTGGCACTTGGCACAGCCCTGTGGGAAAGCCTCGTGGGAAAGCCTCGAGGGAAAGTCCTCGAGGGAAAGCCACAGATCCCTTGATCCAGCGTGACAGGAAGCGTGACCTTACTGCTGCAGCTCGGGAGGGAAGCGCACGTGCATGCCCCCACTCGAGGCGAGTCCTGACTCCCCTGGGGAGACTCAGAGGCACCCCAAAATCCATGTCAACACTGGAGAGGAATCCTCAGGTTATGGCCCCGACTCCACACAAGGTCTTAGGCCCCGGCATCGACAGGAGAGGAGTCTCGAGATGGCCCCTAGCAACTCGCATGGGGACTGGCCCTTCCTGAGGCCACCAGAGCGGGTCCCTGAGGTCCCCGTCGTAACTCGAGAAGACCTGCCGCAACTCGAGAATATCCAGGAGGTTCTCCCCTGCAGGCGAGATGAGGCCCATTTCCGCAGAGGCTTCTCGGGGCTAATCACACCTCACCTCTGGAACGTCGACAAGGGGTCCTTCACTCCCTTGGTGCACACTCAAGAAGTTCCCCGACATACCCGTCTCCACTCGAGAGGAAACACGAGTGTCCCGCCCACATCCAGAGGAGCCCCGTTTCCGCCTCGTAGCTCGAGGTGAGGGATCCTTTCCCTGCTTCGTCGGGAAAGAATTCCGGGCGTTCCCGTCGCATCTCAAGAGGAGGTCCTCTCAACAGGATCGGCGAGAGGAACTCCAGGGTCGAGCCCACCATTCTAAAAGTCCCGCAGATGTCTCTGTCCATTCCAGAGGAACCTCTTTTTCCCTTCACCGGCTCGTCTTTCACGCCGAGGATCGACTCACACCAAGGTGGCACTTGGCACAGCCCTGTGGGAAAGCCTCGTGGGAAAGCCTCGAGGGAAAGCCTCGAGGGAAAGCCACAGATCCCTTGATCCACGTGACAGGAAGCGTGACCTTACTGCTGCAGCTCGGGAGGGAAGCGCACGTGCATGCCCCCACTCGAGGCGAGTCCTGACTCCCCTGGGGTGACTCAGAGGCACCCCAAAATCCATGTCAACACTGGAGAGGAATCCTCAGGTTATGGCCCCGACTCCACACAAGGTCTTAGGCCCCCGGCATCGACGGGAGAGGAATCTCGAGATGGCCCCTAGCAACTCGCATGGGGACTGGCCCTTCCTGAGGCCACCAGAGCGGGTCCCTGAGGTCCCCGTCGTAACTCGAGAAGACCTGCCGCAACTCGAGAATATCCAGGAGGTTCTCCCCTGCAGGCGAGATGAGGCCCATTTTCCGCAGAGGCTTCTCGGGGCTAATCACACCTCACCTCTGGAACGTCGAATGGGTCCTTCACTCCCTTGGTGCAACTCAAGAAGTTCCCCGACATACCCGTCTCCACTCGAGAGGAAACACGAGGTTCCCGCCCACATCCAGAGGAGACCCGTTTCCTCCTCGTAGCTCGAGATGAGGGATCCTTTCGCTGCTTCCTCGGGAAAGAATTCCGGGCGTTCCCGTCGCATCTCAAGAGGAGGTCCTCTCAACAGGAACGGAGAGAGGAACTCCAGGGTCGTGCCACCATTCCGAAAGTCCCCCAGAAGTCTCTGTCCATTCCAGAGGAACCTCTTTTCCCTTCAACCGGCTCGTCTTTCACGCCGAGGATCGACTCACACCAAGGTGGCACTTGGCACAGCCCTGTGGGAAAGCCTCGTGGGAAAGCCACAGAGCCTCCCTTGATCCACGTGACAGGAAGCGTGACCTTACTGCTGCAGCTCGGGAGGGAAGCGCACGTTGCATGCCCCCACTCGAGGCGAGTCCTGACTCCCCTGGGGTGACTCAGAGGCACCCCAAAATCCATGTCAACACTGGAGAGGAATCCTCAGGTTATGGCCCCGACTCCACACAAGGTCTTAGGCCCCGGCATCGACGGGAGAGGAATCTCGAGATGGCTCCTAGCAACTCGCATGGGGACTGGCCCTTCCTGAGGCCACCAGAGCGGGTCCCTGAGGTCCCCGTCGTAACTCGAGAAGACCTGCCCGCAACTCGAGAATATCCAGGAGGTTCTCCCCTGCAGCGCGAGATGAGGCCCATTTCCGCAGAGGCTTCTCGGGGCTAATCACACCTCACCTCTGGAACGTCGAAAGGGTCCTTCACTCCCTTGGTGCAACTCAAGAAGTTCCCC
Organism: Budorcas taxicolor; assembly: GCF_023091745.1. Taxonomy (NCBI): domain Eukaryota; kingdom Metazoa; phylum Chordata; class Mammalia; order Artiodactyla; family Bovidae; genus Budorcas; species Budorcas taxicolor. The sequence goes on along the minus strand of NC_068923.1, from coordinate 640,375 downwards.
GACATACCCGTCTCCACTCGAGAGGAAACCCGAGGGTCCCGCCCACATCCAGTGGAGCCCCGTTTCCTCCTCGTAGCTCGAGGTGAGGGATCCTTTCGCTGCTTCGTCGGGAAAGAATTCCGGGCGTTCCCGTCGCATCTCAAGAGGAGGTCCTCTCAACAGGAACGGGGAGAGGAACTCCAGGGTCGTGCCACCATTCCGAAAGTCCCCCAGAAGTCTCTGTCCATTCCAGAGGAACCTCTTTTCCCTTCACCGGCTCGTCTTTCACGCCGAGGATCGACTCACACCAAGGTGGCACTTGGCACAGCCCTGTGGGAAAGCCTCGTGGGAAAGCCTCGAGGGAAAGCCTCGAGGGAAAGCCACAGATCCCTTGATCCACGTGACAGGAAGCGTGAGCTTCCTGCTGCAGCTCGGGAGGGAAGCGCACGTGCATGCCCCCACTCGAGGCGAGTCCTGACTCCCCTGGGGAAACTCAGAGGCACCCCAAAATCCATGTCAACACTGGAGAGGAATCCTCAGGTTATGGCCCCGACTCCACACAAGGTCTTAGGCCCCGGCATCGACGGGAGAGGAATCTCGAGATGGCCCCTAGCAACTCGCATGGGGACTGGCCCTTCCTGAGGCCACCAGAGCGGGTCCCTGAGGTCCCCTTCGTAAATCGAGAAGACCTGCCGCAACTCGAGAATATCCAGGAGGTTCTCCCCTGCAGGCGAGATGAGGCCCATTTCCGCAGAGGCTTCTCGGGGCTAATCACACCTCACCTCTGGAACGTCGAAAGGTTCCTTCCCACCCTTGGTACAACTCAATAAGTTCCCCGACATACCCGTCTCCACTCGAGAGGAAACACGAGGGTCCCGCCCACATCCAGAGGAGCCCCGTTTCCTCCTCGTAGCTCGAGGTGAGGGATCCTTTCCCTGCTTCGTCGGGAAAGAATTCCCGGCATTCCCTTCGCATCTCAAGAGGAGGCCCTCTCAACAGGAACGGCGAGAGGAACTCCAGGGTCGTGCCACCATTCCAAGAGTCCCCCAGATGTCTCAAAACATTCCAGAGGAACCTCTTTTTCCTTCACCGGCTCGTCTTTCACGCCGAGGATCGACTCACACCAAGGTGGCACTTGGCACAGCCCTGTGGGAAAGCCTCGTGGGAAAGCCTCGAGGGAAAGCCTCGAGGGAAAGCCACAGATCCCTTGATCCACGTGACAGGAAGCGTGAGCTTCCTGCTGCAGCTCGGGAGGGAAGCGCACGTGCATGCCCCCACTCGAGGCGAGTCCTGACTCCCCTGGGGAAACTCAGAGGCACCCCAAAATCCATGTCAACACTGGAGAGGAAACCTCAGGTTATGGCCCCGACTCCACACAAGGTCTTAGGCCCCGGCATCGACGGGAGAGGAATCTCGAGATGGCCCCTAGCAACTCGCATGGGGACTGGCCCTTCCTGAGGCCACCAGAGCGGGTCCCTGAGGTCCCCTTCGTAAATCGAGAAGACCTGCCGCAACTCGAGAATATCCAGGAGGTTCGCCCCTGCAGGCGAGATGAGGCCCATTTCCGCAGAGGCTTCTCGGGGCTAATCACACCTCACCTCTGGAACGTCGAAAGGTTCCTTCCCACCCTTGGTACAACTCAATAAGTTCCCCGACATACCCGTCTCCACTCGAGAGGAAACACGATGGTCCCGCCCACATCCAGAGGAGCCCCCTTTCCTCCTCGTAGCTCGAGGTGAGGGATCCTTTCCCTGCTTCGTCGGGAAAGAATTCCCGGCATTCCCTTCGCATCTCAAGAGGAGGCCCTCTCAACAGGAACGGCGAGAGGAACTCCAGGGTCGTGCCACCATTCCAAGAGTCCCCCAGATGTCTCAAAACATTCCAGAGGAACCTCTTTTTCCTTCACCGGCTCGTCTTTCACGCCGAGGATCGACTCACACCAAGGTGGCACTTGGCACAGCCCTGTGGGAAAGCCTCGTGGGAAAGCCTCGAGGGAAAGCCTCGAGGGAAAGCCACAGATCCCTTTATCCACGTGACAGGAAGCGTGACCCTACGGCTGCAGCTCGGGAGGGAAGCCCACGTGCATGCCCCCAGTCGAGACGAGTCCTGACTCCCCTGGGGAGACTCAGAGGCACCCCAAAATCCATGTCAACACTGGAGAGGAATCCTCAGGTTCCGGCCCCGACTCCACACAAGGTCTTAGGCCCTGGCATCGATGGGAGAGGAATCCCGAGATGGCCCCTAGCAACTCGCATGGGGACTGGCCCTTCCTGAATCCACCAGAGCGGGTCCCTGAGGTCCCCGTCGTAACTCGAGAAGACCTGCCGCAACTCGAGAATATCCAGGAGGTTCTCCCCTGCAGGCGAGATGAGGCCCATTTCCGCAGAGGCTTCTCGGGGCTAATCACACCTCACCTCTGGAACGTCGAAAGGTTCCTTCCCACCCTTGGTACAACTCAAGAAGTTCCCCGACATACCCGTCTCCACTCGAGAGGAAACACGAGGGTCCCGCCCACATCCAGAGGAGCCCCGTTTCCGCCTCGTAGCTCGAGGTGAGGGATCCTTTCCCTGCTTCGTCGTGAAAGAATTCCCGGCGTTCCCGTCGCATCTCAAGAGGAGGCCCTCTCAACAGGAACGGCGAGAGGAACTTCAGGGTCGTGCCACCATTCCAAGAGTCCCCCAGATGTCTCAATCCATTCCAGAGGAACCTCTTTTTCTTTCACCGGCTCGTCTTTCACGCCGAGGATCGACTCACACCAAGGTGGCACTTGGCACAGCCCTGTGGGAAAGCCTCGTGGGAAAGCCTCGAGGGAAAGCCTCGAGGGAAAGCCACAGATCCCTTGATCCACGTGACAGGAAGCGTGACATTCCTGCTGCAGCTCGGGAGGGAAGCGCACGTGCATGCCCCCACTCGAGGCGAGTCCTGACTCCCCTGGGGAGACTCAGAGGCACCCCAAAATCCATGTCAACACTGGAGAGGGATCCTCAGGTTCTGGCCCCGACTCCACACAAGGTCTTAGGCCCCGGCATCGACGGGAGAGGAATCTCGAGATGGCCCCTAGCAACTCGCATGGGGACTGGCCCTTCCTGAGGCCACCAGAGCGGGTCCCTGAGGTCCCCTTCGTAACTCGAGAAGACCTGCCGCAACTCGAGAATATCCAGGAGGTTCTCCCCTGCAGGTGAGATGAGGCCCATTTCCGCAGAGGCTTCTCGGGGCTAATCACACCTCACCTCTGGAACGTCGAAAGGGTCCTTCACTCCCTTGGTGCAACTCAAGAAGTTCCCCGACATACCCGTCTCCACTCGAGAGGAAACACGAGGGTCCCGCCCACATCCAGAGGAGCCCCGTTTCCGCCTCGTAGCTCGAGGTGAGGGATCCTTTCCCTGCTTTGTCGGGAAAGAATTCCCGGCCTTCCCGTCGAATCTCAAGAGGAGCCCTCTCAACAGGAACGGCGAGAGGAACTCCAGGGTCGTGCCACCATTCCAAGAGTCCCCAGATGACTCAGTTCATTCCAGAGGAACCTCTTTTTCCTTCACCGGCTCGTCTTTCACGCCGAGGATCGACTCACACCAAGGTGGCACTTGGCACAGCCCTGTGGGAAAGCCTCGTGGGAAAGCCTCGAGGGAAAGCCTCGAGGGAAAGCCACAGATCCCTTTATCCACGTGACAGGAAGCGTGACCCTACGGCTGCAGCTCGGGAGGGAAGCCCACGTGCATGCCCCCAGTCGAGACGAATCGTGACTCCCCTGGGGAGACTTAGAGGCACCCCAAAATCCATGTCAACACTGGAGAGGAATCCTCAGGTTCTGGCCCCGACTCCACACAAGGTCTTAGGCCCCGGCATCGACGGGAGAGGAGTCTCGAGATGGCTCCTAGCAACTCGCATGGGGACTGGCCCTTCCTGAGGCCACCAGAGCGGGTCCCTGAGGTCCCCGTCGTAACTCGAGAAGACCTGCCGCAACTCGAGAATATCCAGGAGGTTCTCCCCTGCAGGCGAGATGAGGCCCATTTCCGCAGAGGCTTCTCGGGGCTAATCACACCTCACCTCTGGAACGTCGAAAGGGTCCTTCACTCCCTTGGTGCAACTCAAGAAGTTCCCCGACATACCCGTCTCCACTCGAGAGGAAACCCGAGGGTCCCGCCCACATCCAGTGGAGCCCCGTTTCCTCCTCGTAGCTCGAGGTGAGGGATCCTTTCGCTGCTTCGTCGGGAAAGAATTCCGGGCGTTCCCGTCGCATCTCAAGAGGAGGTCCTCTCAACAGGAACGGGGAGAGGAACTCCAGGGTCGTGCCACCATTCCGAAAGTCCCCCAGAAGTCTCTGTCCATTCCAGAGGAACCTCTTTTCCCTTCACCGGCTCGTCTTTCACGCCGAGGATCGACTCACACCAAGGTGGCACTTGGCACAGCCCTGTGGGAAAGCCTCGTGGGAAAGCCTCGAGGGAAAGCCTCGAGGGAAAGCCACAGATCCCTTGATCCACGTGACAGGAAGCGTGAGCTTCCTGCTGCAGCTCGGGAGGGAAGCGCACGTGCATGCCCCCACTCGAGGCGAGTCCTGACTCCCCTGGGGAAACTCAGAGGCACCCCAAAATCCATGTCAACACTGGAGAGGAATCCTCAGGTTATGGCCCCGACTCCACACAAGGTCTTAGGCCCCGGCATCGACGGGAGAGGAATCTCGAGATGGCCCCTAGCAACTCGCATGGGGACTGGCCCTTCCTGAGGCCACCAGAGCGGGTCCCTGAGGTCCCCTTCGTAAATCGAGAAGACCTGCCGCAACTCGAGAATATCCAGGAGGTTCTCCCCTGCAGGCGAGATGAGGCCCATTTCCGCAGAGGCTTCTCGGGGCTAATCACACCTCACCTCTGGAACGTCGAAAGGTTCCTTCCCACCCTTGGTACAACTCAAGAAGTTCCCCGACATACCCGTCTCCACTCGAGAGGAAACACGAGGGTCCCGCCCACATCCAGAGGAGCCCCGTTTCCGCCTCGTAGCTCGAGGTGAGGGATCCTTTCCCTGCTTCGTCGTGAAAGAATTCCCGGCGTTCCCGTCGCATCTCAAGAGGAGGCCCTCTCAAGAGGAACGGCGAGAGGAACTTCAGGGTCGTGCCACCATTCCAAGAGTCCCCCAGATGTCTCAATCCATTCCAGAGGAACCTCTTTTTCTTTCACCGGCTCGTCTTTCACGCCGAGGATCGACTCACACCAAGGTGGCACTTGGCACAGCCCTGTGGGAAAGCCTCGTGGGAAAGCCTCGAGGGAAAGCCTCGAGGGAAAGCCACAGATCCCTTGATCCACGTGACAGGAAGCGTGACATTCCTGCTGCAGCTCGGGAGGGAAGCGCACGTGCATGCCCCCACTCGAGGCGAGTCCTGACTCCCCTGGGGAGACTCAGAGGCACCCCAAAATCCATGTCAACACTGGAGAGGGATCCTCAGGTTCTGGCCCCGACTCCACACAAGGTCTTAGGCCCCGGCATCGACGGGAGAGGAATCTCGAGATGGCCCCTAGCAACTCGCATGGGGACTGGCCCTTCCTGAGGCCACCAGAGCGGGTCCCTGAGGTCCCCTTCGTAACTCGAGAAGACCTGCCGCAACTCGAGAATATCCAGGAGGTTCTCCCCTGCAGGCGAGATGAGGCCCATTTCCGCAGAGGCTTCTCGGGGCTAATCACACCTCACCTCTGGAACGTCGAAAGGGTCCTTCACTCCCTTGGTGCAACTCAAGAAGTTCCCCGACATACCCGTCTCCACTCGAGAGGAAACACGAGGGTCCCGCCCACATCCAGAGGAGCCCCGTTTCCGCCTCGTAGCTCGAGGTGAGGGATCCTTTCCCTGCTTTGTCGGGAAAGAATTCCCGGCCTTCCCGTCGAATCTCAAGAGGAGCCCTCTCAACAGGAACGGCGAGAGGAACTCCAGGGTCGTGCCACCATTCCAAGAGTCCCCAGATGTCTCAGTTCATTCCAGAGGAACCTCTTTTTCCTTCACCGGCTCGTCTTTCACGCCGAGGATCGACTCACACCAAGGTGGCACTTGGCACAGCCCTGTGGGAAAGCCTCGTGGGAAAGCCTCGAGGGAAAGCCTCGAGGGAAAGCCACAGATCCCTTTATCCACGTGACAGGAAGCGTGACCCTACGGCTGCAGCTCGGGAGGGAAGCCCACGTGCATGCCCCCAGTCGAGACGAATCGTGACTCCCCTGGGGAGACTTAGAGGCACCCCAAAATCCATGTCAACACTGGAGAGGAATCCTCAGGTTCTGGCCCCGACTCCACACAAGGTCTTAGGCCCCGGCATCGACGGGAGAGGAGTCTCGAGATGGCCCCTAGAAACTCGCATGGGGACTGGCCCTTCCTGAGGCCACCAGAGCGGTTCCCTGAGGTCCCTGTCGTAACTCGAGAAGACCTGCCGCAACTCGAGAATATCCAGGAGGTTCTCCCCTGCAGGCGAGATGAGGCCCATTTCCGCAGAGGCTTCTCGGGGCTAATCACACCTCACCTCTGGAACGTCGAAAGGGTCCTTCACTCCCTTGGTGCAACTCAAGAAGTTCCCTGACATACCCGTCTCCACTCGAGAGGAAACACGAGGTTCCCGCCCACATCCAGAGGAGCCCCGTTTCCTCCTCGTAGCTCGAGGTGAGGGATCCTTTCCCTGCTTCGTCGGGAAAGAATTCCGGGCGTTCCCGTCGCATCTCAAGAGGAGGTCCTCTCAACAGGAACGGCGAGAGGAACTCCAGGGTCGTGCCACCATTCCAAAAGTCGCCCAGATGTCTCTGTCCATTCCAGAGGAACCTCTTTTCCCTTCACCGGCTCGTCTTTCACGCCGAGGATCGACTCACACCAAGGTGGCACTTGGCACAGCCCTGTGGGAAAGCCTCGTGGGAAACCCTCGAGGGAAATCCTCGAGGGAAAGCCAGAGATCCTTTGATTCACGTGACAGGAAGCGTGACCCTACTGCTGCCTCTCGGGAGGGAATCGCACGTGCATGCCCCCACTCGAGACGAGGCCTGACTCCCCTGGGGAGACTCAGAGGCTCCCCAAAATCCATGTCAACACTGGAGAGGAATCCTCAGGTTCTGGTCCCGACTCCACACAAGGTCTTAGGCCCCGGCATCGACGGGAGAGGAATCTCGAGATGGCCCCTCCAACTCGCATCGGGACTGGCCCGTCCTGAGGCCACCAGAGCGGGTCCCTGAGGTCCCCTTTGTAACTCGAGAAGACCTGCCGCAACTCGAGAATATCCAGGAGGTTCTCCCCTGCAGGCGAGATGAGGCCCATTTCCACAGAGGCTTCTCGGGGCTAATCACACCTCACCTCTGGAACGTCGAAAGGGTCCTTCACTCCCTTGGTGCAACTCAAGAAGTTCCCCGACATACCCGTCTCCACTCGAGAGGAAACACGAGGGTCCCGCCCACATCCAGAGGAGCCCCGTTTCCGCCTCGTAGCTCGAGGTGAGGGATCCTTTCCCTGCTTCGTCGGGAAAGAATTCCCGGCCTTCCCGTCGAATTTCAAGAGGAGGCCCTCTCAACAGGAACGGCGAGAGGAACTCCAGGGTCGTGCCACCATTCCAAGAGTCCCCAGATGTCTCAGTCCATTCCAGAGGAACCTCTTTTCCCTTCACCGGCTCGTCTTTCACGCCGAGGATCGACTCACACCAAGGTGGCACTTGGCACAGCCCTGTGGGAAAGCCTCGTGGGAAAGCCTCGAGGGAAAGCCTCGAGGGAAAGCCACAGATTCCTTTATCCACGTTACACGAAGCGTGACCCTACTGCTGCAGCTCGGGAGGGAAGCGCACGTGCATGCCCCCACTCGAGACGAGGCCTGACTCCCCTGGGGAGACTCAGAGGCACCCCAAAATCCATGTCAACACTGGAGAGGAATCCTCAGGTTCTGGCCCCGACTCCACACAAGGTCTTAGGCCCCGGCATCGACGGGAGAGGAATCTCGAGATGGCCCCTAGCAACTCGCATGGGGACTGGACCTTCCTGAGGCCACCAGAGCGGGTCCCTGAGGTCCCCGTCGTAACTCGAGAAGACCTGCCGCAACTCGAGAATATCCAGGAGGTTCTCCCCTGCAGGCGAGATAATGCCCATTTCCGCAGAGGCTTCTCGGGGCTAATCACACCTCACCTCTGGAACGTCGAAAGGGTCCTTCACTCCCTTGGTGCAACTCAAGAAGTTCCCCGACATACCCGTCTCCACTCGAGAGGAAACACGAGGGTCCCGCCCACATCCAGAGGAGCCCCGTTTCCGCCTCATAGCTCGAGGTGAGGGATCCTTTCCCTGCTTCGTCGGGAAAGAATTCCGGGCGTTCCCGTCGCATCTCAAGAGGACGTCCTCTCAACAGGAACGGCGAGAGGAACTCCAGGGTCGTGCCACCATTCCAAAAGTCGCCCAGATGTCTCTGTCCATTCCAGAGGAACCTCTTTTCCCTTCACCGGCTCGTCTTTCACGCCGAGGATCGACTCACACCAAGGTGGCACTTGGCACAGCCCTGTGGGAAAGCCTCGTGGGAAACCCTCGAGGGAAATCCTCGAGGGAAAGCCAGAGATCCTTTGATTCACGTGACAGGAAGCGTGACCCTACTGCTGCCTCTCGGGAGGGAATCGCACGTGCATGCCCCCACTCGAGACTAGGCCTGACTCCCCTGGGGAGAATGAGAGGCACCCCAATATCCATGTCAACACTGGAGAGGAAACCTCAGGTTCCGGCCCCGACTCCACACAAGGTCTTAGGCCCCGGCATCGATGGGAGAGGAATCCCGAGATGGCCCCTAGCAACTCGCATGGGGACTGGCCCTTCCTGAGGCCACCAGAGAGGGTCCCTGAGGTCAACGTCGTAACTCGAGAAGACATGCCGCAACTCGAGAATATCCAGGAGGTTCTCCCCTGCAGGCGAGATGAGGCCCATTTCCGCAGAGGCTTCTCGGGGCTAATCACACCTCACCTCTGGAACGTCGAAAGGTTCCTTCCCACCCTTGGTACAACTCAAGAAGTTCCCCGACATACCCGTCTCCACTCGAGAGGAAACACGAGGGTCCCGCCAAATCCAGAGGAGCCCCGTTTCCGCCTCGTAGCTCGAGGTGAGGGATCCTTTCCCTGCTTCGTCGGGAAAGAATTCCCGGCGTTCCCGTCGCATCTCAAGAGGAGGCCCTCTCAACAGGAACGGCGAGAGGAACTCCAGGGTCGTGCCACCATTCCAAGAGTCCCCCAGATGTCTCAATCCATTCCAGAGGAACCTCTTTTTCCTTCACCGGCTCGTCTTTCACGCCGAGGATCGACTCACACCAAGGTGGCACTTGGCACAGCCCTGTGGGAAAGCCTCGTGGGAAAGCCTCGAGGGAAAGCCACAGATCCCTTGATCCACGTGACAGGAGGCGTGACCTTCCTGCTGCAGCTCGGGAGGGAAGCGCACGTGCATGCCCCCACTCGAGGCGAGTCCTGACTCCCCTGGGGAGACTCAGAGGCACCCCAAAATCCATGTCAACACTGGAGAGGAATCCTCAGGTTCTGGCCCCGACTCCACACAAGGTCTTAGGCCCCGGCATCGATGGGAGAGGAATCTCGAGATGGCCCCTAGCAACTCGCATGGGGACTGGCCCTTCCTGAGGCCACCAGAGCGGGTCCCTGAGGTCCCCTTCGTAACTCGAGAAGACCTGCCGCAACTCGAGAATATCCAGGAGGTTCTCCCCTGCAGGCGAGATGAGGCCCATTTCCGCAGAGGCTTCTCGGGGCTAATCACACCTCACCTCTGGAACGTCGAAAGGGTCCTTCACTCCCTTGGTGCAACTCAAGAAGTTCCCCGACATACCCGTCTCCACTCGAGAGGAAACACGAGGGACCCGCCCACATCCAAAGGAGCCCCGTTCCGCCTCGTAGCTCGAGGTGAGGGATCCTTTCCCTGCTTCGTCGGGAAAGAATTCCCGGCCTTCCCGTCGAATCTCAAGAGGAGGCCCTCTCAACAGGAACGGCGAGAGGAACTCCAGGGTCGTGCCACCATTCCAAGAGTCCCCAGATGTCTCTGTCCATTCCAGAGGAACCTCTTTTCCCTTCACCGGCTCGTCTTTCACGCCGAGGATCGACTCACACCAAGGTGGCACTTGGCACAGCCCTGTGGGAAAGCCTCGTGGGAAAGCCACAGATCCCTTGATCCACGTGACAGGAAGCGTGACCTTACTGCTGCAGCTCGGGAGGGAAGCGCACGTGCATGCCCCCACTCGAGGCGAGTCCTGACTCCCCTGGGGTGACTCAGAGGCACCCCAAAATCCATGTCAACACTGGAGAGGAATCCTCAGGTTATGGCCCCGACTCCACACAAGGTCTTAGGCCCCGGCATCGACGGGAGAGGAATCTCGAGATGGCTCCTAGCAACTCGCATGGGGACTGGCCCTTCCTGAGGCCACCAGAGCGGGTCCCTGAGGTCCCCGTCGTAACTCGAGAAGACCTGCCGCAACTCGAGAATATCCAGGAGGTTCTCCCCTGCAGGCGAGATGAGGCCCATTTCCGCAGAGGCTTCTCGGGGCTAATCACACCTCACCTCTGGAACGTCGAAAGTGTCCTTCACTCCCTTGGTGCAACTCAAGAAGTTCCCCGACATACCCGTCTCCACTCGAGAGGAAACCCGAGGGTCCCGCCCACATCCAGAGGAGACCCGTTTCCTCCTCGTAGCTCGAGGTGTGGGATCCTTTCGCTGCTTCGTCGGGAAAGAATTCCGGGCGTTCCCGTCGCATCTCAAGAGGAGGTCCTCTCAACAGGAACGGGGAGAGGAACTCCAGGGTCGTGCCACCATTCCGAAAGTCCCCCAGAAGTCTCTGTCCATTCCAGAGGAACCTCTTTTCCCTTCACCGGCTCGTCTTTCACGCCGAGGATCGACTCACACCAAGGTGGCACTTGGCACAGCCCTGTGGGAAAGCCTCGTGGGAAAGCCTCGAGGGAAATCCTCGAGGGAAAGCCGCAGATCCTTTGATCCACGTGACAGGAAACGTGACCCTACTGCTGCATCTCGGGAGGGAAGCGCACGTGCATGCCCCCACTCGAGACGAGGCCTGACTCCCCTGGGGAGACTGAGAGGCACCCCAAGATCCATGTCAACACTGGAGAGGAATCCTCAGGTTCCGGCCCCGACTCCACACAAGGTCTTAGGCCCCGGCATCGATGGGAGAGGAGTCCCGAGATGGCCCCTAGCAACTCGCATGGCGACTGGCCCTTCCTGAGGCCACCACAGCGGGTCCCTGAGGTCCCCGTCGTAACTCGAGAAGACCTGCCGCAACTCGAGAATATCCAGGAGGTTCTCCCCTGCAGGCGAGATGAGGCCCATTTCCGCAGAGGCTTCTCGGGGCTAATCACACCTCACCTCTGGAACGTCGAACGGTTCGTTCCCACCCTTGGTACAACTCAAGAAGTTCCCCGACATACCCGTCTCCACTCGAGAGGAAACACGAGGGTCCCGCCCACATCCAGAGGAGCCCCGTTTCCGCCTCGTAGCTCGAGGTGAGGGATCCTTTCCCTGCTTCGTCGGAAAAGAATTCTCGGCGTTCCCGTCGCATCTCAAGAGGAGTCCCTCTCAACAGGAACGGCGAGAGGAACTCCAGGGTCGTGCCACCATTTCAAGAGTCCCCCAGATGTCTCAATCCATTCCAGAGGAACCTCTTTTTCCTTCACCGGCTCGTCTTTCACGCCGAGGATCGACTCACACCAAGGTGGCACTTGGCACAGCCCTGTGGGAAAGCCTCGTGGGAAAGCCTCGAGGGAAAGCCTCGAGGGAAATCCACATATCCCTTGATCCACGTGACAGGAAGCGTGAGCTTCCTGCTGCAGCTCGGGAGGGAAGCGCACGTGCATGCCCCCACTCGAGGCGAGTCCTGACTCCCCTGGGAAGACTCAGAGGCACCCCAAAATCCATGTCAACACTGGAGAGGAATCCTCAGGTTCTGGCCCCGACTCCACACAAGGTCTTAGGCCCCGGCATCGACGGGAGAGGAATCTCGAGATGGCCCCTAGTAACTCGCATGGGGACTGGCCCTTCCTGAGGCCACCAGAGCGGGTCCCTGAGGTCCCCTTCGTAAATCGAGAAGACCTGCCGCAACTCGAGAATATCCAGGAGGTTCGCCCCTGCAGGCGAGATGAGGCCCATTTCCGCAGAGGCTTCTCGGGGCTAATCACACCTCACATCTGGAACGTCGAAAGGTTCCTTCCCACCCTTGGTGCAACTCAAGAAGTTCCCCGACATACCCGTCTCCACTCGAGAGGAAACACGAGGGTCCCGCCCACATCCAGAGGAGCCCCGTATCCGCCTCGTAGCTCGAGGTGAGGGATCCTTTCCCTGCTTCGTCAGGAAAGAATTCCCGGCGTTTCCGTCGCATCTCAAGAGGAGGCCCTCTCAACAGGAACAGCGAGAGGAACTCCAGGGTCGTGCCACCATTCCAAGAGTCCCCCAGATTTCTCAGTCCACTCCAGAGGAAACTCTTTTCCCTTCACCGGCTCGTCTTACACGCCGAGGATCGACTCACACCAAGGTGGCACTTGACACAGCCCTGTGGGAAAGCCTCGTGGGAAAGCCTCGAGGGAAAGCCTCAAGGGAAAGCCACAGATCCCTTGATCCACGTGACAAGAAGCGTGACCCTGCTGCTGCAGCTCGGGAGGGAAGCGCACGTGCATGCCCCCACTCGAGATGAGGCCTGACTCCCCTGGGGAGACTGAGAGGCACCCCAAGATCCATGTCAACACTGGAGAGGAATCCTCAGGTTATGGACCCGACTCCACACAAGGTCTTAGGCCCCGGCATCGACGGGAGAGGAATCTCGAGATGGCCCCTAGCAACTCGCATGGGGACTGGCCCTTCCTGAGGCCACCAGAGCGGGTCCCTGTGGTACCCGTCGTAACTCGAGAAGACCTGCCGCAACTCGAGAATATCCAGGAGGTTCTCCCCTGCAGGCGAGATGAGGCCCTTTTCCGCAGAGGCTTCTCGGGGCTAATCACACCTCACCTCTGGAACGTCGAAAGGGTCCTTCACTCCCTTGGTGAAACTCAAGAAGTTCCCCGACATACCCGTCTCCACTCGAGAGGAAACACGAGGGTCCCGCCCACATCCAGAGGAGACCCGTTTCCGCCTCGTAGCTCGAGGTGAGGGATCCTTTCCCTGCTTCGTCGGGAAAGAATTCCGGGCGTTCCCGTCGCATCTCAAGAGGAGGTCCTCTCAACAGGAACGGCGAGAGGAACTCCAGGGTCGTGCCAACATTCCGAAAGTCCCCCAGAAGTCTCTGTCCATTCCAGAGGAACCTCTTTTTCCTTCACCGGCTCGTCTTTCACGCCGAGGATCGACTCACACCAAGGTGGCACTTGGCACAGCCCTGTGGGAAAGCCTCGTGGGAAAGCCTCGAGGGAAAGCCACAGATCCCTTTATCCACGTGACAGGAAGTGTGACCCTACGGCTGCAGCTCGGGAGGGAAGCGCACGTGCATGCCCCCACTCGAGACGAGTCCTGACTCCCCTGGGGAGACTCAGAGGCACCCCAAAATCCATGTCAACACTGGAGAGGAATCCTCAGGTTCTGGCCCCGACTCCACACAAGGTCTTAGGCCCCGGCATCGACGGGAGAGGAATCTCGAGATGGCCCCTAGCAACTCGCATGGGGACTGGCCCTTCCTGAGGCCACCAGAGCGGGTCCCTGAGGTCCCCGTCGTAACTCGAGAAGACCTGCCGCAACTCGAGAATATCCAGGAGGTTCTCCCCTGCAGGCGAGATGAGGCCCATTTCCGCAGAGGCTTCTCGGGGCTAATCACACCTCACCTCTGGAACGTCGAAAGGGTCCTTCACTCCCTTGGTGCAACTCAAGAAGTTCCCCGACATACCCGTCTCCACTCGAGAGGAAACACGAGGGTCCCGCCCACATCCAGAGGAGCCCCGTTTCCGCCTCGTAGCTCGAGGTGAGGGATCCTTTCCCTGCTTCATCGGGAAAGAATTCCCGGCGTTCCCGTCGGAACTCAAGAGGAGGCCCTCTCAACAGGAACGGCGAGAGGAACTCCAGGGTCGTGCAACCATTCCAAGAGTCCCCAGATGTCTAAGTCCATTCCCGAGGAACCTCTTTTTCCTTCACCGGCTCGTCTTTCACGCCGAGGATCGACTCACACCAAGGTGGCACTTGGCACAGCCCTGTGGGAAAGCCTCGTGGGAAAGCCTCGAGGGAAAGCCTCGAGGGAAAGCCACAGATCCCTTTATCCACGTGACAGTACGTGTGACCCTACGGTTGCAGCTCGGAAGGGAAGCGCACGTGCATGCCCCCACTCGAGACGAGTCCTGACTCCCCTGGGGAGACTCAGAGGCACCCCAAAATCCATGTCAACACTGGAGAGGAATCCTCAGGTTATGGCCCCGACTCCACACAAGGTCTTAGGCCCCGGCATCGACGGGAGAGGAGTCTCGAGATGGCCCCTAGCAACTCGCATGGGGACTGGCCCTTCCTGAGGCCACCAGAGCGGGTCCCTGAGGTCCCCGTCGTAACTCGAGAAGACCTGCCGCAACTCGAGAATATCCAGGAGGTTCTCCCCTGCAGGCGAGATGAGGCCCATTTCCGCAGAGGCTTCTCGGGGCTAATCACACCTCACCTCTGGAACGTCGAAAGGGTCCTTCACTCCCTTGGTGCAACTCAAGAAGTTCCCCGACATACCCGTCTCCACTCGAGAGGAAACACGAGTGTCCCGCCCACATCCAGAGGAGCCCCGTTTCCGCCTCGTAGCTCGAGGTGAGGGATCCTTTCCCTGCTTCGTCGGGAAAGAATTCCGGGCGTTCCCGTCGCATCTCAAGAGGAGGTCCTCTCAACAGGAACGGAGAGAGGAACTCCAGGGTCGTGCCACCATTCCGAAAGTCCCCCAGAAGTCTCTGTCCATTCCAGAGGAACCTCTTTTCCCTTCACCGGCTCGTCTTTCACGCCGAGGATCGACTCACACCAAGGTGGCACTTGGCACAGCCCTGTGGGAAAGCCTCGTGGGAAAGCCACAGATCCCTTGATCCACGTGACAGGAAGCGTGACCTTACTGCTGCAGCTCGGGAGGGAAGCGCACGTGCATGCCCCCACTCGAGGCGAGTCCTGACTCCCCTGGGGTGACTCAGAGGCACCCCAAAATCCATGTCAACACTGGAGAGGAATCCTCAGGTTATGGCCCCGACTCCACACAAGGTCTTAGGCCCCGGCATCGACGGGAGAGGAATCTCGAGATGGCTCCTAGCAACTCGCATGGGGACTGGCCCTTCCTGAGGCCACCAGAGCGGGTCCCTGAGGTCCCCGTCGTAACTCGAGAAGACCTGCCGCAACTCGAGAATATCCAGGAGGTTCTCCCCTGCAGGCGAGATGAGGCCCATTTCCGCAGAGGCTTCTCGGGGCTAATCACACCTCACCTCTGGAACGTCGAAAGGGTCCTTCACTCCCTTGGTGCAACTCAAGAAGTTCCCCGACATACCCGTCTCCACTCGAGAGGAAACCCGAGGGTCCCGCCCACATCCAGTGGAGCCCCGTTTCCTCCTCGTAGCTCGAGGTGAGGGATCCTTTCGCTGCTTCGTCGGGAAAGAATTCCGGGCGTTCCCGTCGCATCTCAAGAGGAGGTCCTCTCAACAGGAACGGGGAGAGGAACTCCAGGGTCGTGCCACCATTCCGAAAGTCCCCCAGAAGTCTCTGTCCATTCCAGAGGAACCTCTTTTCCCTTCACCGGCTCGTCTTTCACGCCGAGGATCGACTCACACCAAGGTGGCACTTGGCACAGCCCTGTGGGAAAGCCTCGTGGGAAAGCCTCGAGGGAAAGCCTCGAGGGAAAGCCACAGATCCCTTGATCCACGTGACAGGAAGCGTGAGCTTCCTGCTGCAGCTCGGGAGGGAAGCGCACGTGCATGCCCCCACTCGAGGCGAGTCCTGACTCCCCTGGGGAAACTCAGAGGCACCCCAAAATCCATGTCAACACTGGAGAGGAATCCTCAGGTTATGGCCCCGACTCCACACAAGGTCTTAGGCCCCGGCATCGACGGGAGAGGAATCTCGAGATGGCCCCTAGCAACTCGCATGGGGACTGGCCCTTCCTGAGGCCACCAGAGCGGGTCCCTGAGGTCCCCTTCGTAAATCGAGAAGACCTGCCGCAACTCGAGAATATCCAGGAGGTTCGCCCCTGCAGGCGAGATGAGGCCCATTTCCGCAGAGGCTTCTCGGGGCTAATCACACCTCACCTCTGGAACGTCGAAAGGTTCCTTCCCACCCTTGGTACAACTCAATAAGTTCCCCGACATACCCGTCTCCACTCGAGAGGAAACACGAGGGTCCCGCCCACATCCAGAGGAGCCCCGTTTCCTCCTCGTAGCTCGAGGTGAGGGATCCTTTCCCTGCTTCGTCGGGAAAGAATTCCCGGCATTCCCTTCGCATCTCAAGAGGAGGCCCTCTCAACAGGAACGGCGAGAGGAACTCCAGGGTCGTGCCACCATTCCAAGAGTCCCCCAGATGTCTCAAAACATTCCAGAGGAACCTCTTTTTCCTTCACCGGCTCGTCTTTCACGCCGAGGATCGACTCACACCAAGGTGGCACTTGGCACAGCCCTGTGGGAAAGCCTCGTGGGAAAGCCTCGAGGGAAAGCCTCGAGGGAAAGCCACAGATCCCTTGATCCACGTGACAGGAAGCGTGAGCTTCCTGCTGCAGCTCGGGAGGGAAGCGCACGTGCATGCCCCCACTCGAGGCGAGTCCTGACTCCCCTGGGGAAACTCAGAGGCACCCCAAAATCCATGTCAACACTGGAGAGGAATCCTCAGGTTATGGCCCCGACTCCACACAAGGTCTTAGGCCCCGGCATCGACGGGAGAGGAATCTCGAGATGGCCCCTAGCAACTCGCATGGGGACTGGCCCTTCCTGAGGCCACCAGAGCGGGTCCCTGAGGTCCCCTTCGTAAATCGAGAAGACCTGCCGCAACTCGAGAATATCCAGGAGGTTCGCCCCTGCAGGCGAGATGAGGCCCATTTCCGCAGAGGCTTCTCGGGGCTAATCACACCTCACCTCTGGAACGTCGAAAGGTTCCTTCCCACCCTTGGTACAACTCAATAAGTTCCCCGACATACCCGTCTCCACTCGAGAGGAAACACGATGGTCCCGCCCACATCCAGAGGAGCCCCGTTTCCTCCTCGTAGCTCGAGGTGAGGGATCCTTTCCCTGCTTCGTCGGGAAAGAATTCCCGGCATTCCCTTCGCATCTCAAGAGGAGGCCCTCTCAACAGGAACGGCGAGAGGAACTCCAGGGTCGTGCCACCATTCCAAGAGTCCCCCAGATGTCTCAAAACATTCCAGAGGAACCTCTTTTTCCTTCACCGGCTCGTCTTTCACGCCGAGGATCGACTCACACCAAGGTGGCACTTGGCACAGCCCTGTGGGAAAGCCTCGTGGGAAAGCCTCGAGGGAAAGCCTCGAGGGAAAGCCACAGATCCCTTTATCCACGTGACAGGAAGCGTGACCCTACGGCTGCAGCTCGGGAGGGAAGCCCACGTGCATGCCCCCAGTCGAGACGAGTCCTGACTCCCCTGGGGAGACTCAGAGGCACCCCAAAATCCATGTCAACACTGGAGAGGAATCCTCAGGTTCCGGCCCCGACTCCACACAAGGTCTTAGGCCCTGGCATCGATGGGAGAGGAATCCCGAGATGGCCCCTAGCAACTCGCATGGGGACTGGCCCTTCCTGAATCCACCAGAGCGGGTCCCTGAGGTCCCCGTCGTAACTCGAGAAGACCTGCCGCAACTCGAGAATATCCAGGAGGTTCTCCCCTGCAGGCGAGATGAGGCCCATTTCCGCAGAGGCTTCTCGGGGCTAATCACACCTCACCTCTGGAACGTCGAAAGGTTCCTTCCCACCCTTGGTACAACTCAAGAAGTTCCCCGACATACCCGTCTCCACTCGAGAGGAAACACGAGGGTCCCGCCCACATCCAGAGGAGCCCCGTTTCCGCCTCGTAGCTCGAGGTGAGGGATCCTTTCCCTGCTTCGTCGTGAAAGAATTCCCGGCGTTCCCGTCGCATCTCAAGAGGAGGCCCTCTCAACAGGAACGGCGAGAGGAACTTCAGGGTCGTGCCACCATTCCAAGAGTCCCCCAGATGTCTCAATCCATTCCAGAGGAACCTCTTTTTCTTTCACCGGCTCGTCTTTCACGCCGAGGATCGACTCACACCAAGGTGGCACTTGGCACAGCCCTGTGGGAAAGCCTCGTGGGAAAGCCTCGAGGGAAAGCCTCGAGGGAAAGCCACAGATCCCTTGATCCACGTGACAGGAAGCGTGACATTCCTGCTGCAGCTCGGGAGGGAAGCGCACGTGCATGCCCCCACTCGAGGCGAGTCCTGACTCCCCTGGGGAGACTCAGAGGCACCCCAAAATCCATGTCAACACTGGAGAGGGATCCTCAGGTTCTGGCCCCGACTCCACACAAGGTCTTAGGCCCCGGCATCGACGGGAGAGGAATCTCGAGATGGCCCCTAGCAACTCGCATGGGGACTGGCCCTTCCTGAGGCCACCAGAGCGGGTCCCTGAGGTCCCCTTCGTAACTCGAGAAGACCTGCCGCAACTCGAGAATATCCAGGAGGTTCTCCCCTGCAGGCGAGATGAGGCCCATTTCCGCAGAGGCTTCTCGGGGCTAATCACACCTCACCTCTGGAACGTCGAAAGGGTCCTTCACTCCCTTGGTGCAACTCAAGAAGTTCCCCGACATACCCGTCTCCACTCGAGAGGAAACACGAGGGTCCCGCCCACATCCAGAGGAGCCCCGTTTCCGCCTCATAGCTCGAGGTGAGGGATCCTTTCCCTGCTTCGTCGGGAAAGAATTCCGGGCGTTCCCGTCGCATCTCAAGAGGACGTCCTCTCAACAGGAACGGCGAGAGGAACTCCAGGGTCGTGCCACCATTCCGAAAGTCCCCCAGAAGTCTCTGTCCATTCCAGAGGAACCTCTTTTCCCTTCACCGGCTCGTCTTTCACGCCGAGGATCGACTCACACCAAGGTGGCACTTGGCACAGCCCTGTGGGAAAGCCTCGTGGGAAAGCCTCGAGGGAAATCCTCGAGGGAAAGCCGCAGATCCTTTGATCCACGTGACAGGAAACGTGACCCTACTGCTGCATCTCGGGAGGGAAGCGCACGTGCATGCCCCCACTCGAGACGAGGCCTGACTCCCCTGGGGAGACTGAGAGGCACCCCAAGATCCATGTCAACACTGGAGAGGAATCCTCAGGTTCCGGCCCCGACTCCACACAAGGTCTTAGGCCCCGGCATCGATGGGAGAGGAGTCCCGAGATGGCCCCTAGCAACTCGCATGGCGACTGGCCCTTCCTGAGGCCACCACAGCGGGTCCCTGAGGTCCCCTTCGTAACTCGAAAAGACCTGCCGCAACTCGAGAATATCCAGGAGGTTCTCCCCTGCAGGCGAGATGAGGCCCATTTCCGCAGAGGCTTCTCGGGGCTAATCACACCTCACCTCTGGAACGTCGAAAGGGTCCTTCACTCCCTTGGTGCAACTCAAGAAGTTCCCCGACATACCCGTCTCCACTCGAGAGGAAACACGAGGGTCCCGCCCACATCCAGAGGAGCCCCGTTTCCGCCTCGTAGCTCGAGGTGAGGGATCCTTTCCCTGCTTCATCGGGAAAGAATTCCCGGCGTTCCCGTCGGAACTCAAGAGGAGGCCCTCTCAACAGGAACGGCGAGAGGAACTCCAGGGTCGTGCAACCATTCCAAGAGTCCCCAGATGTCTAAGTCCATTCCCGAGGAACCTCTTTTTCCTTCACCGGCTCGTCTTTCACGCCGAGGATCGACTCACACCAAGGTGGCACGTGGCACAGCCCTGTGGGAAAGCCTCGTGGGAAAGCCTCGAGGGAAAGCCTCGAGGGAAAGCCACAGATCCCTTTATCCACGTGACAGTAAGTGTGACCCTACGGTTGCAGCTCGGAAGGGAAGCGCACGTGCATGCCCCCACTCGAGACGAGTCCTGACTCCCCTGGGGAGACTCAGAGGCACCCCAAAATCCATGTCAACACTGGAGAGAAATCCTCAGGTTCTGGCCCCGGCTCCACACAAGGTCTTAGGCCCCGGCATCGACGGGAGAGGAATCTCGAGATGGCTCCTAGCAACTCGCAAGGGGACTGGCCCTTCCTGAGGCCACCAGAGCGGGTCCCTGAGGTCCCCGTCGTAACTCGAGAAGACCTGCCGCAACTCGAGAATATCCAGGAGGTTCTCCCCTGCAGGCGAGATGAGGCCCATTTCCGCAGAGGCTTCTCGGGGCTAATCTCACCTCACCTCTGGAACGTCGAAAGGGTCCTTCACTCCCTTGGTGCAACTCAAGAAGTTCCCCGACATACCCGTCTCCACTCGAGAGGAAACACGAGTGTCCCGCCCACATCCAGAGGAGCCCCGTTTCCGCCTCGTAGCTCGAGGTGAGGGATCCTTTCCCTGCTTCGTCGGGAAAGAATTCCGGGCGTTCCCGTCGCATCTCAAGAGGAGGTCCTCTCAACAGGATCGGCGAGAGGAACTCCAGGGTCGAGCCACCATTCCAAAAGTCCCGCAGATGTCTCTGTCCATTCCAGAGGAACCTCTTTTCCCTTCACCGGCTCGTCTTTCACGCCGAGGATCGACTCACACCAAGGTGGCACTTGGCACAGCCCTGTGGGAAAGCCTCGTGGGAAAGCCTCGAGGGAAAGCCTCGAGGGAAAGCCACAGATCCCTTGATCCACGTGACAGGAAGCGTGACCTTACTGCTGCAGCTCGGGAGGGAAGCGCACGTGCATGCCCCCACTCGAGGCGAGTCCTGACTCCCCTGGGGTGACTCAGAGGCACCCCAAAATCCATGTCAACACTGGAGAGGAATCCTCAGGTTATGGCCCCGACTCCACACAAGGTCTTAGGCCCCGGCATCGACGGGAGAGGAATCTCGAGATGGCCCCTAGCAACTCGCATGGGGACTGGCCCTTCCTGAGGCCACCAGAGCGGGTCCCTGAGGTCCCCGTCGTAACTCGAGAAGACCTGCCGCAACTCGAGAATATCCAGGAGGTTCTCCCCTGCAGGCGAGATGAGGCCCATTTCCGCAGAGGCTTCTCGGGGCTAATCACACCTCACCTCTGGAACGTCGAATGGGTCCTTCACTCCCTTGGTGCAGCTCAAGAAGTTCCCCGACATACCCGTCTCCACTCGAGAGGAAACACGAGGTTCCCGCCCACATCCAGAGGAGACCCGTTTCCTCCTCGTAGCTCGAGATGAGGGATCCTTTCGCTGCTTCCTCGGGAAAGAATTCCGGGCGTTCCCGTCGCATCTCAAGAGGAGGTCCTCTCAACAGGAACGGAGAGAGGAACTCCAGGGTCGTGCCACCATTCCGAAAGTCCCCCAGAAGTCTCTGTCCATTCCAGAGGAACCTCTTTTCCCTTCACCGGCTCGTCTTTCACGCCGAGGATCGACTCACACCAAGGTGGCACTTGGCACAGCCCTGTGGGAAAGCCTCGTGGGAAAGCCACAGATCCCTTGATCCACGTGACAGGAAGCGTGACCTTACTGCTGCAGCTCGGGAGGGAAGCGCACGTGCATGCCCCCACTCGAGGCGAGTCCTGACTTCCCTGGGGTGACTCAGAGGCACCCCAAAATCCATGTCAACACTGGAGAGGAATCCTCAGGTTATGGCCCCGACTCCACACAAGGTCTTAGGCCCCGGCATCGACGGGAGAGGAATCTCGAGATGGCTCCTAGCAACTCGCATGGGGACTGGCCCTTCCTGAGGCCACCAGAGCGGGTCCCTGAGGTCCCCGTCGTAACTCGAGAAGACCTGCCGCAACTCGAGAATATCCAGGAGGTTCTCCCCTGCAGGCGAGATGAGGCCCATTTCCGCAGAGGCTTCTCGGGGCTAATCTCACCTCACCTCTGGAACGTCGAAAGGGTCCTTCACTCCCTTGGTGCAACTCAAGAAGTTCCCCGACATACCCGTCTCCACTCGAGAGGAAACACGAGTGTCCCGCCCACATCCAGAGGAGCCCCGTTTCCGCCTCGTAGCTCGAGGTGAGGGATCCTTTCCCTGCTTCGTCGGGAAAGAATTCCGGGCGTTCCCGTCGCATCTCAAGAGGAGGTCCTCTCAACAGGATCGGCGAGAGGAACTCCAGGGTCGAGCCACCATTCCAAAAGTCCCGCAGATGTCTCTGTCCATTCCAGAGGAACCTCTTTTCCCTTCACCGGCTCGTCTTTCACGCCGAGGATCGACTCACACCAAGGTGGCACTTGGCACAGCCCTGTGGGAAAGCCTCGTGGGAAAGCCTCGAGGGAAAGCCTCGAGGGAAAGCCACAGATCCCTTGATCCACGTGACAGGAAGCGTGACCTTACTGCTGCAGCTCGGGAGGGAAGCGCACGTGCATGCCCCCACTCGAGGCGAGTCCTGACTCCCCTGGGGTGACTCAGAGGCACCCCAAAATCCATGTCAACACTGGAGAGGAATCCTCAGGTTATGGCCCCGACTCCACACAAGGTCTTAGGCCCCGGCATCGACGGGAGAGGAATCTCGAGATGGCCCCTAGCAACTCGCATGGGGACTGGCCCTTCCTGAGGCCACCAGAGCGGGTCCCTGAGGTCCCCGTCGTAACTCGAGAAGACCTGCCGCAACTCGAGAATATCCAGGAGGTTCTCCCCTGCAGGCGAGATGAGGCCCATTTCCGCAGAGGCTTCTCGGGGCTAATCACACCTCACCTCTGGAACGTCGAATGGGTCCTTCACTCCCTTGGTGCAGCTCAAGAAGTTCCCCGACATACCCGTCTCCACTCGAGAGGAAACACGAGGTTCCCGCCCACATCCAGAGGAGACCCGTTTCCTCCTCGTAGCTCGAGATGAGGGATCCTTTCGCTGCTTCCTCGGGAAAGAATTCCGGGCGTTCCCGTCGCATCTCAAGAGGAGGTCCTCTCAACAGGAACGGAGAGAGGAACTCCAGGGTCGTGCCACCATTCCGAAAGTCCCCCAGAAGTCTCTGTCCATTCCAGAGGAACCTCTTTTCCCTTCACCGGCTCGTCTTTCACGCCGAGGATCGACTCACACCAAGGTGGCACTTGGCACAGCCCTGTGGGAAAGCCTCGTGGGAAAGCCACAGATCCCTTGATCCACGTGACAGGAAGCGTGACCTTACTGCTGCAGCTCGGGAGGGAAGCGCACGTGCATGCCCCCACTCGAGGCGAGTCCTGACTTCCCTGGGGTGACTCAGAGGCACCCCAAAATCCATGTCAACACTGGAGAGGAATCCTCAGGTTATGGCCCCGACTCCACACAAGGTCTTAGGCCCCGGCATCGACGGGAGAGGAATCTCGAGATGGCTCCTAGCAACTCGCATGGGGACTGGCCCTTCCTGAGGCCACCAGAGCGGGTCCCTGAGGTCCCCGTCGTAACTCGAGAAGACCTGCCGCAACTCGAGAATATCCAGGAGGTTCTCCCCTGCAGGCGAGATGAGGCCCATTTCCGCAGAGGCTTCTCGGGGCTAATCACACCTCACCTCTGGAACGTCGAAAGGGTCTTTCACTCCCTTGGTTCAACTCAAGAAGATCCCCGACATACCCGTCTCCACTCGAGAGGAAACCCGAGGGTCCCGCCCACATCCAGTGGAGCCCCGTTTCCTCCTCGTAGCTCGAGGTGAGGGATCCTTTCGCTGCTTCGTCGGGAAAGAATTCCGGGCGTTCCCGTCGCATCTCAAGAGGAGGTCCTCTCAACAGGAACGGGGAGAGGAACTCCAGGGTCGTGCCACCATTCCGAAAGTCCCCCAGAAGTCTCTGTCCATTCCAGAGGAACCTCTTTTCCCTTCACCGGCTCGTCTTTCACGCCGAGGATCGACTCACACCAAGGTGGCACTTGGCACAGCCCTGTGGGAAAGCCTCGTGGGAAAGCCTCGAGGGAAAGCCTCGAGGGAAAGCCACAGATCCCTTGATCCACGTGACAGGAAGCGTGAGCTTCCTGCTGCAGCTCGGGAGGGAAGCGCACGTGCATGCCCCCACTCGAGGCGAGTCCTGACTCCCCTGGGGAAACTCAGAGGCACCCCAAAATCCATGTCAACACTGGAGAGGAATCCTCAGGTTATGGCCCCGACTCCACACAAGGTCTTAGGCCCCGGCATCGACGGGAGAGGAATCTCGAGATGGCCCCTAGCAACTCGCATGGGGACTGGCCCTTCCTGAGGCCACCAGAGCGGGTCCCTGAGGTCCCCTTCGTAAATCGAGAAGACCTGCCGCAACTCGAGAATATCCAGGAGGTTCGCCCCTGCAGGCGAGATGAGGCCCATTTCCGCAGAGGCTTCTCGGGGCTAATCACACCTCACCTCTGGAACGTCGAAAGGTTCCTTCCCACCCTTGGTACAACTCAATAAGTTCCCCGACATACCCGTCTCCACTCGAGAGGAAACACGAGGGTCCCGCCCACATCCAGAGGAGCCCCGTTTCCTCCTCGTAGCTCGAGGTGAGGGATCCTTTCCCTGCTTCGTCGGGAAAGAATTCCCGGCATTCCCTTCGCATCTCAAGAGGAGGCCCTCTCAACAGGAACGGCGAGAGGAACTCCAGGGTCGTGCCACCATTCCAAGAGTCCCCCAGATGTCTCAAAACATTCCAGAGGAACCTCTTTTTCCTTCACCGGCTCGTCTTTCACGCCGAGGATCGACTCACACCAAGGTGGCACTTGGCACAGCCCTGTGGGAAAGCCTCGTGGGAAAGCCTCGAGGGAAAGCCTCGAGGGAAAGCCACAGATCCCTTGATCCACGTGACAGGAAGCGTGAGCTTCCTGCTGCAGCTCGGGAGGGAAGCGCACGTGC
The DNA here is from genome assembly GCF_023091745.1 of Budorcas taxicolor. NCBI lineage: Eukaryota > Metazoa > Chordata > Mammalia > Artiodactyla > Bovidae > Budorcas > Budorcas taxicolor. The sequence continues at coordinate 615,605 of NC_068923.1, read as the reverse complement.
ATGCCCCCACTCGAGGCGAGTCCTGACTCCCCTGGGGAAACTCAGAGGCACCCCAAAATCCATGTCAACACTGGAGAGGAATCCTCAGGTTATGGCCCCGACTCCACACAAGGTCTTAGGCCCCGGCATCGACGGGAGAGGAATCTCGAGATGGCCCCTAGCAACTCGCATGGGGACTGGCCCTTCCTGAGGCCACCAGAGCGGGTCCCTGAGGTCCCCGTCGTAACTCGAGAAGACCTGCCGCAACTCGAGAATATCCAGGAGGTTCTCCCCTGCAGGCGAGATGAGGCCCATTTCCGCAGAGGCTTCTCGGAGCTAATCACACCTCACCTCTGGAACGTCGAAAGGGTCCTTCACTCCCTTGGTGCAACTCAAGAAGTTCCCCGACATACCCGTCTCCACTCGAGAGGAAACACGAGTGTCCCGCCCACATCCAGAGGAGCCCCGTTTCCGCCTCATAGCTCGAGGTGAGGGATCCTTTCCCTGCTTCGTCGGGAAAGAATTCCGGGCGTTCCCGTCGCATCTCAAGAGGAGGTCCTCTCAACAGGATCGGCGAGAGGAACTCCAGGGTCGAGCCACCATTCCAAAAGTCCCGCAGATGTCTCTGTCCATTCCAGAGGAACCTCTTTTCCCTTCACCGGCTCGTCTTTCACGCCGAGGATCGACTCACACCAAGGTGGCACTTGGCACAGCCCTGTGGGAAAGCCTCGTGGGAAAGCCTCGAGGGAAAGCCTCGAGGGAAAGCCACAGATCCCTTGATCCACGTGACAGGAAGCGTGACCTTACTGCTGCAGCTCGGGAGGGAAGCGCACGTGCATGCCCCCACTCGAGGCGAGTCCTGACTCCCCTGGGGTGACTCAGAGGCACCCCAAAATCCATGTCAACACTGGAGAGGAATCCTCAGGTTATGGCCCCGACTCCACACAAGGTCTTAGGCCCCGGCATCGACGGGAGAGGAATCTCAAGATGGCCCCTAGCAACTCGCATGGGGACTGGCCCTTCCTGAGGCCACCAGAGCGGGTCCCTGAGGTCCCCGTCGTAACTCGAGAAGACCTGCCGCAACTCGAGAATATCCAGGAGGTTCTCCCCTGCAGGCGAGATGAGGTCCATTTCCGCAGAGGCTTCTCGGGGCTAATCACACCTCACCTCTGGAACGTCGAATGGGTCCTTCACTCCCTTGGTGCAACTCAAGAAGTTCCCCGACATACCCGTCTCCACTCGAGAGGAAACACGAGGTTCCCGCCCACATCCAGAGGAGACCCGTTTCCTCCTCGTAGCTCGAGATGAGGGATCCTTTCGCTGCTTCCTCGGGAAAGAATTCCGGGCGTTCCCGTCGCATCTCAAGAGGAGGTCCTCTCAACAGGAACGGAGAGAGGAACTCCAGGGTCGTGCCACCATTCCGAAAGTCCCCCAGAAGTCTCTGTCCATTCCAGAGGAACCTCTTTTCCCTTCACCGGCTCGTCTTTCACGCCGAGGATCGACTCACACCAAGGTGGCACTTGGCACAGCCCTGTGGGAAAGCCTCGTGGGAAAGCCACAGATCCCTTGATCCACGTGACAGGAAGCGTGAGCTTCCTGCTGCAGCTCGGGAGGGAAGCGCACGTGCATGCCCCCACTCGAGGCGAGTCCTGACTCCCCTGGGGAAACTCAGAGGCACCCCAAAATCCATGTCAACACTGGAGAGGAATCCTCAGGTTATGGCCCCGACTCCACACAAGGTCTTAGGCCCCGGCATCGACGGGAGAGGAATCTCGAGATGGCCCCTAGCAACTCGCATGGGGACTGGCCCTTCCTGAGGCCACCAGAGCGGGTCCCTGAGGTCCCCTTCGTAAATCGAGAAGACCTGCCGCAACTCGAGAATATCCAGGAGGTTCGCCCCTGCAGGCGAGATGAGGCCCATTTCCGCAGAGGCTTCTCGGGGCTAATCACACCTCACCTCTGGAACGTCGAAAGGTTCCTTCCCACCCTTGGTACAACTCAATAAGTTCCCCGACATACCCGTCTCCACTCGAGAGGAAACACGAGGGTCCCGCCCACATCCAGAGGAGCCCCGTTTCCTCCTCGTAGCTCGAGGTGAGGGATCCTTTCCCTGCTTCGTCGGGAAAGAATTCCCGGCATTCCCTTCGCATCTCAAGAGGAGGCCCTCTCAACAGGAACGGCGAGAGGAACTCCAGGGTCGTGCCACCATTCCAAGAGTCCCCCAGATGTCTCAAAACATTCCAGAGGAACCTCTTTTTCCTTCACCGGCTCGTCTTTCACGCCGAGGATCGACTCACACCAAGGTGGCACTTGGCACAGCCCTGTGGGAAAGCCTCGTGGGAAAGCCTCGAGGGAAAGCCTCGAGGGAAAGCCACAGATCCCTTGATCCACGTGACAGGAAGCGTGAGCTTCCTGCTGCAGCTCGGGAGGGAAGCGCACGTGCATGCCCCCACTCGAGGCGAGTCCTGACTCCCCTGGGGAAACTCAGAGGCACCCCAAAATCCATGTCAACACTGGAGAGGAATCCTCAGGTTATGGCCCCGACTCCACACAAGGTCTTAGGCCCCGGCATCGACGGGAGAGGAATCTCGAGATGGCCCCTAGCAACTCGCATGGGGACTGGCCCTTCCTGAGGCCACCAGAGCGGGTCCCTGAGGTCCCCTTCGTAAATCGAGAAGACCTGCCGCAACTCGAGAATATCCAGGAGGTTCGCCCCTGCAGGCGAGATGAGGCCCATTTCCGCAGAGGCTTCTCGGGGCTAATCACACCTCACCTCTGGAACGTCGAAAGGTTCCTTCCCACCCTTGGTACAACTCAATAAGTTCCCCGACATACCCGTCTCCACTCGAGAGGAAACACGATGGTCCCGCCCACATCCAGAGGAGCCCCGTTTCCTCCTCGTAGCTCGAGGTGAGGGATCCTTTCCCTGCTTCGTCGGGAAAGAATTCCCGGCATTCCCTTCGCATCTCAAGAGGAGGCCCTCTCAACAGGAACGGCGAGAGGAACTCCAGGGTCGTGCCACCATTCCAAGAGTCCCCCAGATGTCTCAAAACATTCCAGAGGAACCTCTTTTTCCTTCACCGGCTCGTCTTTCACGCCGAGGATCGACTCACACCAAGGTGGCACTTGGCACAGCCCTGTGGGAAAGCCTCGTGGGAAAGCCTCGAGGGAAAGCCTCGAGGGAAAGCCACAGATCCCTTTATCCACGTGACAGGAAGCGTGACCCTACGGCTGCAGCTCGGGAGGGAAGCCCACGTGCATGCCCCCAGTCGAGACGAGTCCTGACTCCCCTGGGGAGACTCAGAGGCACCCCAAAATCCATGTCAACACTGGAGAGGAATCCTCAGGTTCCGGCCCCGACTCCACACAAGGTCTTAGGCCCTGGCATCGATGGGAGAGGAATCCCGAGATGGCCCCTAGCAACTCGCATGGGGACTGGCCCTTCCTGAATCCACCAGAGCGGGTCCCTGAGGTCCCCTTCGTAACTCGAGAAGACCTGCCGCAACTCGAGAATATCCAGGAGGTTCTCCCCTGCAGGCGAGATGAGGCCCATTTCCGCAGAGGCTTCTCGGGGCTAATCACACCTCACCTCTGGAACGTCGAAAGGTTCCTTCCCACCCTTGGTACAACTCAAGAAGTTCCCCGACATACCCGTCTCCACTCGAGAGGAAACACGAGGGTCCCGCCCACATCCAGAGGAGCCCCGTTTCCGCCTCGTAGCTCGAGGTGAGGGATCCTTTCCCTGCTTCGTCGTGAAAGAATTCCCGGCGTTCCCGTCGCATCTCAAGAGGAGGCCCTCTCAACAGGAACGGCGAGAGGAACTTCAGGGTCGTGCCACCATTCCAAGAGTCCCCCAGATGTCTCAATCCATTCCAGAGGAACCTCTTTTTCTTTCACCGGCTCGTCTTTCACGCCGAGGATCGACTCACACCAAGGTGGCACTTGGCACAGCCCTGTGGGAAAGCCTCGTGGGAAAGCCTCGAGGGAAAGCCTCGAGGGAAAGCCACAGATCCCTTGATCCACGTGACAGGAAGCGTGACATTCCTGCTGCAGCTCGGGAGGGAAGCGCACGTGCATGCCCCCACTCGAGGCGAGTCCTGACTCCCCTGGGGAGACTCAGAGGCACCCCAAAATCCATGTCAACACTGGAGAGGGATCCTCAGGTTCTGGCCCCGACTCCACACAAGGTCTTAGGCCCCGGCATCGACGGGAGAGGAATCTCGAGATGGCCCCTAGCAACTCGCATGGGGACTGGCCCTTCCTGAGGCCACCAGAGCGGGTCCCTGAGGTCCCCTTCGTAACTCGAGAAGACCTGCCGCAACTCGAGAATATCCAGGAGGTTCTCCCCTGCAGGCGAGATGAGGCCCATTTCCGCAGAGGCTTCTCGGGGCTAATCACACCTCACCTCTGGAACGTCGAAAGGGTCCTTCACTCCCTTGGTGCAACTCAAGAAGTTCCCCGACATACCCGTCTCCACTCGAGAGGAAACACGAGGGTCCCGCCCACATCCAGAGGAGCCCCGTTTCCGCCTCGTAGCTCGAGGTGAGGGATCCTTTCCCTGCTTTGTCGGGAAAGAATTCCCGGCCTTCCCGTCGAATCTCAAGAGGAGCCCTCTCAACAGGAACGGCGAGAGGAACTCCAGGGTCGTGCCACCATTCCAAGAGTCCCCAGATGTCTCAGTTCATTCCAGAGGAACCTCTTTTTCCTTCACCGGCTCGTCTTTCACGCCGAGGATCGACTCACACCAAGGTGGCACTTGGCACAGCCCTGTGGGAAAGCCTCGTGGGAAAGCCTCGAGGGAAAGCCTCGAGGGAAAGCCACAGATCCCTTTATCCACGTGACAGGAAGCGTGACCCTACGGCTGCAGCTCGGGAGGGAAGCCCACGTGCATGCCCCCAGTCGAGACGAATCGTGACTCCCCTGGGGAGACTTAGAGGCACCCCAAAATCCATGTCAACACTGGAGAGGAATCCTCAGGTTCTGGCCCCGACTCCACACAAGGTCTTAGGCCCCGGCATCGACGGGAGAGGAGTCTCGAGATGGCCCCTAGAAACTCGCATGGGGACTGGCCCTTCCTGAGGCCACCAGAGCGGTTCCCTGAGGTCCCTGTCGTAACTCGAGAAGACCTGCCGCAACTCGAGAATATCCAGGAGGTTCTCCCCTGCAGGCGAGATGAGGCCCATTTCCGCAGAGGATTCTCGGGGCTAATCACACCTCACCTCTGGAACGTCGAAAGGGTCCTTCACTCCCTTGGTGCAACTCAAGAAGTTCCCTGACATACCCGTCTCCACTCGAGAGGAAACACGAGGTTCCCGCCCACATCCAGAGGAGCCCCGTTTCCTCCTCGTAGCTCGAGGTGAGGGATCCTTTCCCTGCTTCGTCGGGAAAGAATTCCGGGCGTTCCCGTCGCATCTCAAGAGGAGGTCCTCTCAACAGGAACGGCGAGAGGAACTCCAGGGTCGTGCCACCATTCCAAAAGTCGCCCGGATGTCTCTGTCCATTCCAGAGGAACCTCTTTTCCCTTCACCGGCTCGTCTTTCACGCCGAGGATCGACTCACACCAAGGTGGCACTTGGCACAGCCCTGTGGGAAAGCCTCGTGGGAAACCCTCGAGGGAAATCCTCGAGGGAAAGCCAGAGATCCTTTGATTCACGTGACAGGAAGCGTGACCCTACTGCTGCCTCTCGGGAGGGAATCGCACGTGCATGCCCCCACTCGAGACGAGGCCTGACTCCCCTGGGGAGACTCAGAGGCTCCCCAAAATCCATGTCAACACTGGAGAGGAATCCTCAGGTTCTGGTCCCGACTCCACACAAGGTCTTAGGCCCCGGCATCGACGGGAGAGGAATCTCGAGATGGCCCCTCCAACTCGCATCGGGACTGGCCCGTCCTGAGGCCACCAGAGCGGGTCCCTGAGGTCCCCTTTGTAACTCGAGAAGACCTGCCGCAACTCGAGAATATCCAGGAGGTTCTCCCCTGCAGGCGAGATGAGGCCCATTTCCACAGAGGCTTCTCGGGGCTAATCACACCTCACCTCTGGAACGTCGAAAGGGTCCTTCACTCCCTTGGTGCAACTCAAGAAGTTCCCCGACATACCCGTCTCCACTCGAGAGGAAACACGAGGGTCCCGCCCACATCCAGAGGAGCCCCGTTTCCGCCTCGTAGCTCGAGGTGAGGGATCCTTTCCCTGCTTCGTCGGGAAAGAATTCCCGGCCTTCCCGTCGAATTTCAAGAGGAGGCCCTCTCAACAGGAACGGCGAGAGGAACTCCAGGGTCGTGCCACCATTCCAAGAGTCCCCAGATGTCTCAGTCCATTCCAGAGGAACCTCTTTTCCCTTCACCGGCTCGTCTTTCACGCCGAGGATCGACTCACACCAAGGTGGCACTTGGCACAGCCCTGTGGGAAAGCCTCGTGGGAAAGCCTCGAGGGAAAGCCTCGAGGGAAAGCCACAGATCCCTTTATCCACGTTACAGGAAGCGTGACCCTACTGCTGCAGCTCGGGAGGGAAGCGCACGTGCATGCCCCCACTCGAGACGAGGCCTGACTCCCCTGGGGAGACTCAGAGGCACCCCAAAATCCATGTCAACACTGGAGAGGAATCCTCAGGTTCTGGCCCCGACTCCACACAAGGTCTTAGGCCCCGGCATCGACGGGAGAGGAATGTCGAGATGGCCCCTAGCAACTCGCATGGGGACTGGACCTTCCTGAGGCCACCAGAGCGGGTCCCTGAGGTCCCCGTCGTAACTCGAGAAGACCTGCCGCAACTCGAGAATATCCAGGAGGTTCTCCCCTGCAGGCGAGATAATGCCCATTTCCGCAGAGGCTTCTCGGGGCTAATCACACCTCACCTCTGGAACGTCGAAAGGGTCCTTCACTCCCTTGGTGCAACTCAAGAAGTTCCCCGACATACCCGTCTCCACTCGAGAGGAAACACGAGGGTCCCGCCCACATCCAGAGGAGCCCCGTTTCCGCCTCATAGCTCGAGGTGAGGGATCCTTTCCCTGCTTCGTCGGGAAAGAATTCCGGGCGTTCCCGTCGCATCTCAAGAGGACGTCCTCTCAACAGGAACGGCGAGAGGAACTCCAGGGTCGTGCCACCATTCCAAAAGTCGCCCAGATGTCTCTGTCCATTCCAGAGGAACCTCTTTTCCCTTCACCGGCTCGTCTTTCACGCCGAGGATCGACTCACACCAAGGTGGCACTTGGCACAGCCCTGTGGGAAAGCCTCGTGGGAAACCCTCGAGGGAAATCCTCGAGGGAAAGCCAGAGATCCTTTGATTCACGTGACAGGAAGCGTGACCCTACTGCTGCCTCTCGGGAGGGAATCGCACGTGCATGCCCCCACTCGAGACTAGGCCTGACTCCCCTGGGGAGACTGAGAGGCACCCCAATATCCATGTCAACACTGGAGAGGAAACCTCAGGTTCCGGCCCCGACTCCACACAAGGTCTTAGGCCCCGGCATCGATGGGAGAGGAATCCCGAAATGGCCCCTAGCAACTCGCATGGGGACTGGCCCTTCCTGAGGCCACCAGAGAGGGTCCCTGAGGTCAACGTCGTAACTCGAGAAGACATGCCGCAACTCGAGAATATCCAGGAGGTTCTCCCCTGCAGGCGAGATGAGGCCCATTTCCGCAGAGGCTTCTCGGGGCTAATCACACCTCACCTCTGGAACGTCGAAAGGTTCCTTCCCACCCTTGGTACAACTCAAGAAGTTCCCCGACATACCCGTCTCCACTCGAGAGGAAACACGAGGGTCCCGCCAAATCCAGAGGAGCCCCGTTTCCGCCTCGTAGCTCGAGGTGAGGGATCCTTTCCCTGCTTCGTCGGGAAAGAATTCCCGGCGTTCCCGTCGCATCTCAAGAGGAGGCCCTCTCAACAGGAACGGCGAGAGGAACTCCAGGGTCGTGCCACCATTCCAAGAGTCCCCCAGATGTCTCAATCCATTCCAGAGGAACCTCTTTTTCCTTCACCGGCTCGTCTTTCACGCCGAGGATCGACTCACACCAAGGTGGCACTTGGCACAGCCCTGTGGGAAAGCCTCGTGGGAAAGCCTCGAGGGAAAGCCACAGATCCCTTGATCCACGTGACAGGAAGCGTGACCTTCCTGCTGCAGCTCGGGAGGGAAGCGCACGTGCATGCCCCCACTCGAGGCGAGTCCTGACTCCCCTGGGGAGACTCAGAGGCACCCCAAAATCCATGTCAACACTGGAGAGGAATCCTCAGGTTCTGGCCCCGACTCCACACAAGGTCTTAGGCCCCGGCATCGATGGGAGAGGAATCTCGAGATGGCCCCTAGCAACTCGCATGGGGACTGGCCCTTCCTGAGGCCACCAGAGCGGGTCCCTGAGGTCCCCTTCGTAACTCGAGAAGACGTGCCGCAACTCGAGAATATCCAGGAGGTTCTCCCCTGCAGGCGAGATGAGGCCCATTTCCACAGAGGCTTCTCGGGGCTAATCACACCTCACCTCTGGAACGTCGAAAGGGTCCTTCACTCCCTTGGTGCAACTCAAGAAGTTCCCCGACATACCCGTCTCCACTCGAGAGGAAACACGAGGGTCCCGCCCACATCCAGAGGAGCCCCGTTTCCGCCTCGTAGCTCGAGGTGAGGGATCCTTTCCCTGCTTCGTCGGGAAAGAATTCCGGCCGTTTCCGTCGCATCTCAAGAGGACGTCCTCTCAACAGGAACGGCGAGAGGAACTCCAGGGTCGTGCCACCATTCCAAAAGTCGCCCAGATGTCTCTGTCCATTCCAGAGGAACCTCTTTTCCCTTCACCGGCTCGTCTTTCACGCCGAGGATCGACTCACACCAAGGTGGCACTTGGCACAGCCCTGTGGGAAAGCCTCGTGGGAAACCCTCGAGGGAAATCCTCGAGGGAAAGCCAGAGATCCTTTGATTCACGTGACAGGAAGCGTGACCCTACTGCTGCCTCTCGGGAGGGAATCGCACGTGCATGCCCCCACTCGAGACTAGGCCTGACTCCCCTGGGGAGACTGAGAGGCACCCCAATATCCATGTCAACACTGGAGAGGAAACCTCAGGTTCCGGCCCCGACTCCACACAAGGTCTTAGGCCCCGGCATCGATGGGAGAGGAATCCCGAGATGGCCCCTAGCAACTCGCATGGGGACTGGCCCTTCCTGAGGCCACCAGAGAGGGTCCCTGAGGTCCCCGTCGTAACTCGAGAAGACCTGCCGCAACTCGAGAATATCCAGGAGGTTCTCCCCTGCAGGCGATATGAGGCCCATTTCCGCAGAGGCTTCTCGGGGCTAATCACACCTCACCTCTGGAACGTCGAAAGGTTCCTTCCCACCCTTGGTACAACTCAAGAAGTTCCCCGACATACCCGTCTCCACTCGAGAGGAAACACGAGGGTCCCGCCAAATCCAGAGGAGCCCCGTTTCCGCCTCGTAGCTCGAGGTGAGGGATCCTTTCCCTGCTTCGTCGGGAAAGAATTCCCGGCGTTCCCGTCGCATCTCAAGAGGAGGCCCTCTCAACAGGAACGGCGAGAGGAACTCCAGGGTCGAGCCACCATTCCAAGAGTCCCCCAGATGTTTCAATCCATTCCAGAGGAACCTCTTTTTCCTTCACCGGCTCGTCTTTCACGCCGAGGATCGACTCACACCAAGGTGGCACTTGGCACAGCCATGTGGGAAAGCCTCGTGGGAAAGCCTCGAGGGAAAGCCTCGAGGGAAAGCCACAGATCCCTTGATCCACGTGACAGGAAGCGTGACCCTACTGCTGCAGCTCGGGAGCGAAGCCCACGTGCATGCCCCCACTCGAGACGAGTCCTGACTCCCCTGGGGAGACTCAGAGGCACCCCAAAATCCATGTCAACACTGGAGAGGAATCCTCAGGTTCTGGTCCCGACTCCACACAATGTCTTAGGCCCCGGCATCGACGGGAGAGGAATCTCGAGATGGCCCCTAGCAACTCGCATGGGGACTGGACCTTCCTGAGGCCACCAGAGCGGGTCCCTGAGGTCCCCGTCGTAACTCGAGAAGACCTGCCGCAACTCGAGAATATCCAGGAGGTTCTCCCCTGCAGGCGAGATAATGCCCATTTCCGCAGAGGCTTCTCGGGGCTAATCACACCTCACCTCTGGAACGTCGAAAGGGTCCTTCACTCCCTCGGTGCAACTCAAGAAGTTCCCCGACATACCCGTCTCCACTCGAGAGGAAACACGAGGGTCCCGCCCACATCCAGAGGAGCCCCGTTTCCGCCTCGTAGCTCGAGGTGAGGGATCCTTTCCCTGCTTCGTCGGGAAAGAATTCCGGCCGTTTCCGTCGCATCTCAAGAGGACGTCCTCTCAACAGGAACGGCGAGAGGAACTCCAGGGTCGTGCCACCATTCCAAAAGTCGCCCAGATGTCTCTGTCCATTCCAGAGGAACCTCTTTTCCCTTCACCGGCTCGTCTTTCACGCCGAGGATCGACTCACACCAAGGTGGCACTTGGCACAGCCCTGTGGGAAAGCCTCGTGGGAAACCCTCGAGGGAAATCCTCGAGGGAAAGCCAGAGATCCTTTGATTCACGTGACAGGAAGCGTGACCCTACTGCTGCCTCTCGGGAGGGAATCGCACGTGCATGCCCCCACTCGAGACTAGGCCTGACTCCCCTGGGGAGACTGAGAGGCACCCCAATATCCATGTCAACACTGGAGAGGAAACCTCAGGTTCCGGCCCCGACTCCACACAAGGTCTTAGGCCCCGGCATCGATGGGAGAGGAATCCCGAGATGGCCCCTAGCAACTCGCATGGGGACTGGCCCTTCCTGAGGCCACCAGAGAGGGTCCCTGAGGTCCCCGTCGTAACTCGAGAAGACCTGCCGCAACTCGAGAATATCCAGGAGGTTCTCCCCTGCAGGCGATATGAGGCCCATTTCCGCAGAGGCTTCTCGGGGCTAATCACACCTCACCTCTGGAACGTCGAAAGGTTCCTTCCCACCCTTGGTACAACTCAAGAAGTTCCCCGACATACCCGTCTCCACTCGAGAGGAAACACGAGGGTCCCGCCAAATCCAGAGGAGCCCCGTTTCCGCCTCGTAGCTCGAGGTGAGGGATCCTTTCCCTGCTTCGTCGGGAAAGAATTCCCGGCGTTCCCGTCGCATCTCAAGAGGAGGCCCTCTCAACAGGAACGGCGAGAGGAACTCCAGGGTCGAGCCACCATTCCAAGAGTCCCCCAGATGTTTCAATCCATTCCAGAGGAACCTCTTTTTCCTTCACCGGCTCGTCTTTCACGCCGAGGATCGACTCACACCAAGGTGGCACTTGGCACAGCCATGTGGGAAAGCCTCGTGGGAAAGCCTCGAGGGAAAGCCTCGAGGGAAAGCCACAGATCCCTTGATCCACGTGACAGGAAGCGTGACCCTACTGCTGCAGCTCGGGAGCGAAGCCCACGTGCATGCCCCCACTCGAGACGAGTCCTGACTCCCCTGGGGAGACTCAGAGGCACCCCAAAATCCATGTCAACACTGGAGAGGAATCCTCAGGTTCTGGTCCCGACTCCACACAATGTCTTAGGCCCCGGCATCGACGGGAGAGGAATCTCGAGATGGCCCCTAGCAACTCGCATGGGGACTGGACCTTCCTGAGGCCACCAGAGCGGGTCCCTGAGGTCCCCGTCGTAACTCGAGAAGACCTGCCGCAACTCGAGAATATCCAGGAGGTTCTCCCCTGCAGGCGAGATAATGCCCATTTCCGCAGAGGCTTCTCGGGGCTAATCACACCTCACCTCTGGAACGTCGAAAGGGTCCTTCACTCCCTCGGTGCAACTCAAGAAGTTCCCCGACATACCCGTCTCCACTCGAGAGGAAACACGAGGGTCCCGCCCACATCCAGAGGAGCCCCGTTTCCGCCTCGTAGCTCGAGGTGAGGGATCCTTTCCCTGCTTCGTCGGGAAAGAATTCCGGGCGTTCCCGTCGCATCTCAAGAGGACGTCCTCTCAACAGGAACGGCGAGAGGAACTCCAGGGTCGTGCCACCATTCCAAAAGTCGCCCAGATGTCTCTGTCCATTCCAGAGGAACCTCTTTTCCCTTCACCGGCTCGTCTTTCACGCCGAGGATCGACTCACACCAAGGTGGCACTTGGCACAGCCCTGTGGGAAAGCCTCGTGGGAAACCCTCGAGGGAAATCCTCGAGGGAAAGCCAGAGATCCTTTGATTCACGTGACAGGAAGCGTGACCCTACTGCTGCCTCTCGGGAGGAAATCGCACGTGCATGCCCCCACTCGAGACTAGGCCTGACTCCCCTGGGGAGACTGAGAGGCACCCCAATATCCATGTCAACACTGGAGAGGAAACCTCAGGTTCCGGCCCCGACTCCACACAAGGTCTTAGGCCCCGGCATCGATGGGAGAGGAATCCCGAGATGGCCCCTAGCAACTCGCATGGGGACTGGCCTTTCCTGAGGCCACCAGAGAGGGTCCCTGAGGTCAACGTCGTAACTCGAGAAGACATGCCGCAACTCGAGAATATCCAGGAGGTTCTCCCCTGCAGGCCAGATGAGGCCCATTTCCGCAGAGGCTTCTCGGGGCTAATCACACCTCACCTCTGGAACGTCGAAAGGTTCCTTCCCACCCTTGGTACAACTCAAGAAGTTCCCCGACATACCCGTCTCCACTCGAGAGGAAACACGAGGGTCCCGCCAAATCCAGAGGAGCCCCGTTTCCGCCTCGTAGCTCGAGGTGAGGGATCCTTTCCCTGCTTCGTCGGGAAAGAATTCCCGGCCTTCCCGTCGCATCTCAAGAGGAGGCCCTCTCAACAGGAACGGCGAGAGGAACTCCAGGGTCGAGCCACCATTCCAAGAGTCCCCCAGATGTTTCAATCCATTCCAGAGGAACCTCTTTTTCCTTCACCGGCTCGTCTTTCACGCCGAGGATCGACTCACACCAAGGTGGCACTTGGCACAGCCATGTGGGAAAGCCTCGTGGGAAAGCCTCGAGGGAAAGCCTCGAGGGAAAGCCACAGATCCCTTGATCCACGTGACAGGAAGCGTGACCCTACTGCTGCAGCTCGGGAGCGAAGCGCACGTGCATGCCCCCACTCGAGACGAGTCCTGACTCCCCTGGTGAGACTCAGAGGCACCCCAAAATCCATGTCAACACTGGAGAGGAATCCTCAGGTTCTGGTCCCGACTCCACACAAGGTCTTAGGCCCCGGCATCGACGGGAGATGAATCTCGAGATGGCCCCTAGCAACTCGCATGGGGACTGGACCTTCCTGAGGCCACCAGAGCGGGTCCCTGAGGTCCCCGTCGTAACTCGAGAAGACCTGCCGCAACTCGAGAATATCCAGGAGGTTCTCCCCTGCAGGCGAGATAATGCCCATTTCCGCAGAGGCTTCTCGGGGCTAATCACACCTCACCTCTGGAACGTCGAAAGGGTCCTTCACTCCCTTGGTGCAACTCAAGAAGTTCCCCGACATACCCGTCTCCACTCGAGAGGAAACACGAGGGTCCCGCCCACATCCAGAGGAGCCCCGTTTCCGCCTCGTAGCTCGAGGTGAGGGATCCTTTCCCTGCTTAGTCGGGAAAGAATTCCGGGCGTTCCCGTCGCATCTCAAGAGGACGTCCTCTCAACAGGAACGGCGAGAGGAACTCCAGGGTCGTGCCACCATTCCAAAAGTCGCCCAGATGTCTCTGTCCATTCCAGAGGAACCTCTTTTCCCTTCACCGGCTCGTCTTTCACGCCGAGGATCGACTCACACCAAGGTGGCACTTGGCACAGCCCTGTGGGAAAGCCTCGTGGGAAACCCTCGAGGGAAATCCTCGAGGGAAAGCCAGAGATCCTTTGATTCACGTGACAGGAAGCGTGACCCTAATGCTGCCTCTCGGGAGGGAATCGCACGTGCATGCCCCCACTCGAGACTAGGCCTGACTCCCCTGGGGAGACTGAGAGGCACCCCAATATCCATGTCAACACTGGAGAGGAAACCTCAGGTTCCGGCCCCGACTCCACACAAGGTCTTAGGCCCCGGCATCGATGGGAGAGGAATCCCGAGATGGCCCCTAGCAACTCGCATGGGGACTGGCCTTTCCTGAGGCCACCAGAGAGGGTCCCTGAGGTCAACGTCGTAACTCGAGAAGACATGCCGCAACTCGAGAATATCCAGGAGGTTCTCCCCTGCAGGCCAGATGAGGCCCATTTCCGCAGAGGCTTCTCGGGGCTAATCACACCTCACCTCTGGAACGTCGAAAGGTTCCTTCCCACCCTTGGTACAACTCAAGAAGTTCCCCGACATACCCGTCTCCACTCGAGAGGAAACACGAGGGTCCCGCCAAATCCAGAGGAGCCCCGTTTCCGCCTCGTAGCTCGAGGTGAGGGATCCTTTCCCTGCTTCGTCGGGAAAGAATTCCCGGCGTTCCCGTCGCATCTCAAGAGGAGGCCCTCTCAACAGGAACGGCGAGAGGAACTCCAGGGTCGAGCCACCATTCCAAGAGTCCCCCAGATGTTTCAATCCATTCCAGAGGAACCTCTTTTTCCTTCACCGGCTCGTCTTTCACGCCGAGGATCGACTCACACCAAGGTGGCACTTGGCACAGCCATGTGGGAAAGCCTCGTGGGAAAGCCTCGAGGGAAAGCCTCGAGGGAAAGCCACAGATCCCTTGATCCACGTGACAGGAAGCGTGACCCTACTGCTGCAGCTCGGGAGCGAAGCGCACGTGCATGCCCCCACTCGAGACGAGTCCTGACTCCCCTGGTGAGACTCAGAGGCACCCCAAAATCCATGTCAACACTGGAGAGGAATCCTCAGGTTCTGGCCCCGACTCCACACAAGGTCTTAGGCCCCGGCATCGACGGGAGATGAATCTCGAGATGGCCCCTAGCAACTCGCATGGGGACTGGACCTTCCTGAGGCCACCAGAGCGGGTCCCTGAGGTCCCCGTCGTAACTCGAGAAGACCTGCCGCAACTCGAGAATATCCAGGAGGTTCTCCCCTGCAGGCGAGATAATGCCCATTTCCGCAGAGGCTTCTCGGGGCTAATCACACCTCACCTCTGGAACGTCGAAAGGGTCCTTCACTCCCTTGGTGCAACTCAAGAAGTTCCCCGACATACCCGTCTCCACTCGAGAGGAAACACGAGGGTCCCGCCCACATCCAGAGGAGCCCCGTTTCCGCCTCGTAGCTCGAGGTGAGGGATCCTTTCCCTGCTTAGTCGGGAAAGAATTCCGGGCGTTCCCGTCGCATCTCAAGAGGACGTCCTCTCAACAGGAACGGCGAGAGGAACTCCAGGGTCGTGCCACCATTCCAAAAGTCGCCCAGATGTCTCTGTCCATTCCAGAGGAACCTCTTTTCCCTTCACCGGCTCGTCTTTCACGCCGAGGATCGACTCACACCAAGGTGGCACTTGGCACAGCCCTGTGGGAAAGCCTCGTGGGAAACCCTCGAGGGAAATCCTCGAGGGAAAGCCAGAGATCCTTTGATTCACGTGACAGGAAGCGTGACCCTACTGCTGCCTCTCGGGAGGGAATCGCACGTGCATGCCCCCACTCGAGACTAGGCCTGACTCCCCTGGGGAGACTGAGAGGCACCCCAATATCCATGTCAACACTGGAGAGGAAACCTCAGGTTCCGGCCCCGACTCCACACAAGGTCTTAGGCCCCGGCATCGATGGGAGAGGAATCACGAGATGGCCCCTAGCAACTCGCATGGGGACTGGCCCTTCCTGAGGCCACCAGAGAGGGTCCCTGAGGTCAACGTCGTAACTCGAGAAGACATACCGCAACTCGAGAATATCCAGGAGGTTCTCCCCTGCAGGCGAGATGAGGCCCATTTCCGCAGAGGCTTCTCGGGGCTAATCACACCTCACCTCTGGAACGTCGAAAGGTTCCTTCCCACCCTTGGTACAACTCAAGAAGTTCCCCGACATACCCGTCTCCACTCGAGAGGAAACACGAGGGTCCCGCCAAATCCAGAGGAGCCCCGTTTCCGCCTCGTAGCTCGAGGTGAGGGATCCTTTCCCTGCTTCGTCGGGAAAGAATTCCCGGCGTTCCCGTCGCATCTCAAGAGGAGGCCCTCTCAACAGGAACGGCGAGAGGAACTCCAGGGTCGAGCCACCATTCCAAGAGTCCCCCAGATGTTTCAATCCATTCCAGAGGAACCTCTTTTTCCTTCACCGGCTCGTCTTTCACGCCGAGGATCGACTCACACCAAGGTGGCACTTGGCACAGCCATGTGGGAAAGCCTCGTGGGAAAGCCTCGAGGGAAAGCCTCGAGGGAAAGCCACAGATCCCTTGATCCACGTGACAGGAAGCGTGACCCTACTGCTGCAGCTCGGGAGCGAAGCGCACGTGCATGCCCCCACTCGAGACGAGTCCTGACTCCCCTGGGGAGACTCAGAGGCACCCCAAAATCCATGTCAACACTGGAGAGGAATCCTCAGGTTCTGGTCCCGACTCCACACAAGGTCTTAGGCCCCGGCATCGACGGGAGAGGAATCTCGAGATGGCCCCTAGCAACTCGCATCGGGACTGGCCGTCCTGAGGCCACCAGAGCGGGTCCCTGAGGTCCCCTTTGTAACTCGAGAAGACCTGCCGCAACTCGAGAATATCCAGGAGGTTCTCCCCTGCAGGCGAGATGAGGCCCATTTCCACAGAGGCTTCTCGGGGCTAATCACACCTCACCTCTGGAACGTCGAAAGGGTCCTTCACTCCCTTGGTGCAACTCAAGAAGTTCCCCGACATACCCGTCTCCACTCGAGAGGAAACACGAGGGTCCCGCCCACATCCAGAGGAGCCCCGTTTCCGCCTCGTAGCTCGAGGTGAGGGATCCTTTCCCTGCTTCGTCGGGAAAGAATTCCGGCCGTTTCCGTCGCATCTCAAGAGGACGTCCTCTCAACAGGAACGGCGAGAGGAACTCCAGGGTCGTGCCACCATTCCAAAAGTCGCCCAGATGTCTCTGTCCATTCCAGAGGAACCTCTTTTCCCTTCACCGGCTCGTCTTTCACGCCGAGGATCGACTCACACCAAGGTGGCACTTGGCACAGCCCTGTGGGAAAGCCTCGTGGGAAACCCTCGAGGGAAATCCTCGAGGGAAAGCCAGAGATCCTTTGATTCACGTGACAGGAAGCGTGACCCTACTGCTGCCTCTCGGGAGGGAATCGCACGTGCATGCCCCCACTCGAGACTAGGCCTGACTCCCCTGGGGAGACTGAGAGGCACCCCAATATCCATGTCAACACTGGAGAGGAAACCTCAGGTTCCGGCCCCGACTCCACACAAGGTCTTAGGCCCCGGCATCGATGGGAGAGGAATCCCGAGATGGCCCCTAGCAACTCGCATGGGGACTGGCCCTTCCTGAGGCCACCAGAGCGGGTCCCTGAGGTCCCCGTCGTAACTCGAGAAGACCTGCCGCAACTCGAGAATATCCAGGAGGTTCTCCCCTGCATGCGATATGAGGCCCATTTCCGCAGAGGCTTCTCGGGGCTAATCACACCTCACCTCTGGAACGTCGAAAGGTTCCTTCCCACCCTTGGTACAACTCAAGAAGTTCCCCGACATACCCGTCTCCACTCGAGAGGAAACACGAGGGTCCCGCCAAATCCAGAGGAGCCCCGTTTCCGCCTCGTAGCTCGAGGTGAGGGATCCTTTCCCTGCTTCGTCGGGAAAGAATTCCCGGCGTTCCCGTCGCATCTCAAGAGGAGGCCCTCTCAACAGGAACGGCGAGAGGAACTCCAGGGTCGAGCCACCATTCCAAGAGTCCCCCAGATGTTTCAATCCATTCCAGAGGAACCTCTTTTTCCTTCACCGGCTCGTCTTTCACGCCGAGGATCGACTCACACCAAGGTGGCACTTGGCACAGCCATGTGGGAAAGCCTCGTGGGAAAGCCTCGAGGGAAAGCCTCGAGGGAAAGCCACAGATCCCTTGATCCACGTGACAGGAAGCGTGACCCTACTGCTGCAGCTCGGGAGCGAAGCGCACGTGCATGCCCCCACTCGAGACGAGTCCTGACTCCCCTGGGGAGACTCAGAGGCACCCCAAAATCCATGTCAACACTGGAGAGGAATCCTCAGGTTCTGGTCCCGACTCCACACAATGTCTTAGGCCCCGGCATCGACGGGAGAGGAATCTCGAGATGGCCCCTAGCAACTCGCATGGGGACTGGACCTTCCTGAGGCCACCAGAGCGGGTCCCTGAGGTCCCCGTCGTAACTCGAGAAGACCTGCCGCAACTCGAGAATATCCAGGAGGTTCTCCCCTGCAGGCGAGATAATGCCCATTTCCGCAGAGGCTTCTCGGGGCTAATCACACCTCACCTCTGGAACGTCGAAAGGGTCCTTCACTCCCTCGGTGCAACTCAAGAAGTTCCCCGACATACCCGTCTCCACTCGAGAGGAAACACGAGGGTCCCGCCCACATCCAGAGGAGCCCCGTTTCCGCCTCGTAGCTCGAGGTGAGGGATCCTTTCCCTGCTTCGTCGGGAAAGAATTCCGGGCGTTCCCGTCGCATCTCAAGAGGACGTCCTCTCAACAGGAACGGCGAGAGGAACTCCAGGGTCGTGCCACCATTCCAAAAGTCGCCCAGATGTCTCTGTCCATTCCAGAGGAACCTCTTTTCCCTTCACCGGCTCGTCTTTCACGCCGAGGATCGACTCACACCAAGGTGGCACTTGGCACAGCCCTGTGGGAAAGCCTCGTGGGAAACCCTCGAGGGAAATCCTTGAGGGAAAGCCAGAGATCCTTTGATTCACGTGACAGGAAGCGTGACCCTACTGCTGCCTCTCGGGAGGGAATCGCACGTGCATGCCCCCACTCGAGACTAGGCCTGACTCCCCTGGGGAGACTGAGAGGCACCCCAATATCCATGTCAACACTGGAGAGGAAACCTCAGGTTCCGGCCCCGACTCCACACAAGGTCTTAGGCCCCGGCATCGATGGGAGAGGAATCCCGAGATGGCCCCTAGCAACTCGCATGGGGACTGGCCTTTCCTGAGGCCACCAGAGAGGGTCCCTGAGGTCAACGTCGTAACTCGAGAAGACATGCCGCAACTCGAGAATATCCAGGAGGTTCTCCCCTGCAGGCCAGATGAGGCCCATTTCCGCAGAGGCTTCTCGGGGCTAATCACACCTCACCTCTGGAACGTCGAAAGGTTCCTTCCCACCCTTGGTACAACTCAAGAAGTTCCCCGACATACCCGTCTCCACTCGAGAGGAAACACGAGGGTCCCGCCAAATCCAGAGGAGCCCCGTTTCCGCCTCGTAGCTCGAGGTGAGGGATCCTTTCCCTGCTTCGTCGGGAAAGAATTCCCGGCGTTCCCGTCGCATCTCAAGAGGAGGCCCTCTCAACAGGAACGGCGAGAGGAACTCCAGGGTCGAGCCACCATTCCAAGAGTCCCCCAGATGTTTCAATCCATTCCAGAGGAACCTCTTTTTCCTTCACCGGCTCGTCTTTCACGCCGAGGATCGACTCACACCAAGGTGGCACTTGGCACAGCCATGTGGGAAAGCCTCGTGGGAAAGCCTCGAGGGAAAGCCTCGAGGGAAAGCCACAGATCCCTTGATCCACGTGACAGGAAGCGTGACCCTACTGCTGCAGCTCGGGAGCGAAGCGCACGTGCATGCCCCCACTCGAGACGAGTCCTGACTCCCCTGGTGAGACTCAGAGGCACCCCAAAATCCATGTCAACACTGGAGAGGAATCCTCAGGTTCTGGCCCCGACTCCACACAAGGTCTTAGGCCCCGGCATCGACGGGAGATGAATCTCGAGATGGCCCCTAGCAACTCGCATGGGGACTGGACCTTCCTGAGGCCACCAGAGCGGGTCCCTGAGGTCCCCGTCGTAACTCGAGAAGACCTGCCGCAACTCGAGAATATCCAGGAGGTTCTCCCCTGCAGGCGAGATAATGCCCATTTCCGCAGAGGCTTCTCGGGGCTAATCACACCTCACCTCTGGAACGTCGAAAGGGTCCTTCACTCCCTTGGTGCAACTCAAGAAGTTCCCCGACATACCCGTCTCCACTCGAGAGGAAACACGAGGGTCCCGCCCACATCCAGAGGAGCCCCGTTTCCGCCTCGTAGCTCGAGGTGAGGGATCCTTTCCCTGCTTAGTCGGGAAAGAATTCCGGGCGTTCCCGTCGCATCTCAAGAGGACGTCCTCTCAACAGGAACGGCGAGAGGAACTCCAGGGTCGTGCCACCATTCCAAAAGTCGCCCAGATGTCTCTGTCCATTCCAGAGGAACCTCTTTTCCCTTCACCGGCTCGTCTTTCACGCCGAGGATCGACTCACACCAAGGTGGCACTTGGCACAGCCCTGTGGGAAAGCCTCGTGGGAAACCCTCGAGGGAAATCCTCGAGGGAAAGCCAGAGATCCTTTGATTCACGTGACAGGAAGCGTGACCCTAATGCTGCCTCTCGGGAGGGAATCGCACGTGCATGCCCCCACTCGAGACTAGGCCTGACTCCCCTGGGGAGACTGAGAGGCACCCCAATATCCATGTCAACACTGGAGAGGAAACCTCAGGTTCCGGCCCCGACTCCACACAAGGTCTTAGGCCCCGGCATCGATGGGAGAGGAATCCCGAGATGGCCCCTAGCAACTCGCATGGGGACTGGCCTTTCCTGAGGCCACCAGAGAGGGTCCCTGAGGTCAACGTCGTAACTCGAGAAGACATGCCGCAACTCGAGAATATCCAGGAGGTTCTCCCCTGCAGGCCAGATGAGGCCCATTTCCGCAGAGGCTTCTCGGGGCTAATCACACCTCACCTCTGGAACGTCGAAAGGTTCCTTCCCACCCTTGGTACAACTCAAGAAGTTCCCCGACATACCCGTCTCCACTCGAGAGGAAACACGAGGGTCCCGCCAAATCCAGAGGAGCCCCGTTTCCGCCTCGTAGCTCGAGGTGAGGGATCCTTTCCCTGCTTCGTCGGGAAAGAATTCCCGGCGTTCCCGTCGCATCTCAAGAGGAGGCCCTCTCAACAGGAACGGCGAGAGGAACTCCAGGGTCGAGCCACCATTCCAAGAGTCCCCCAGATGTTTCAATCCATTCCAGAGGAACCTCTTTTTCCTTCACCGGCTCGTCTTTCACGCCGAGGATCGACTCACACCAAGGTGGCACTTGGCACAGCCATGTGGGAAAGCCTCGTGGGAAAGCCTCGAGGGAAAGCCTCGAGGGAAAGCCACAGATCCCTTGATCCACGTGACAGGAAGCGTGACCCTACTGCTGCAGCTCGGGAGCGAAGCGCACGTGCATGCCCCCACTCGAGACGAGTCCTGACTCCCCTGGTGAGACTCAGAGGCACCCCAAAATCCATGTCAACACTGGAGAGGAATCCTCAGGTTCTGGCCCCGACTCCACACAAGGTCTTAGGCCCCGGCATCGACGGGAGATGAATCTCGAGATGGCCCCTAGCAACTCGCATGGGGACTGGACCTTCCTGGGGCCACCAGAGCGGGTCCCTGAGGTCCCCGTCGTAACTCGAGAAGACCTGCCGCAACTCGAGAATATCCAGGAGGTTCTCCCCTGCAGGCGAGATAATGCCCATTTCCGCAGAGGCTTCTCGGGGCTAATCACACCTCACCTCTGGAACGTCGAAAGGGTCCTTCACTCCCTTGGTGCAACTCAAGAAGTTCCCCGACATACCCGTCTCCACTCGAGAGGAAACACGAGGGTCCCGCCCACATCCAGAGGAGCCCCGTTTCCGCCTCGTAGCTCGAGGTGAGGGATCCTTTCCCTGCTTAGTCGGGAAAGAATTCCGGGCGTTCCCGTCGCATCTCAAGAGGACGTCCTCTCAACAGGAACGGCGAGAGGAACTCCAGGGTCGTGCCACCATTCCAAAAGTCGCCCAGATGTCTCTGTCCATTCCAGAGGAACCTCTTTTCCCTTCACCGGCTCGTCTTTCACGCCGAGGATCGACTCACACCAAGGTGGCACTTGGCACAGCCCTGTGGGAAAGCCTCGTGGGAAACCCTCGAGGGAAATCCTCGAGGGAAAGCCACAGATCCTTTGATCTACGTGACAGGAAGCGTGACCCTACTGTTGCATCTCGGGAGGGAATCGCACGTGCATGCCCCCACTCGAGACGAGGCCTGACTCCCCTGGGGAGACTGAGAGGCACCCCAAGATCCATGTCAACACTGGAGAGGAAAACTCAGGTTCCGGCCCCGACTCCACACAAGGTCTTAGGCCCCGGCATCGATGGGAGAGGAATCCCGAGATGGCCCCTAGCAACTCGCATGGGGACTGGCCCTTCCTGAGGCCACCAGAGCGGGTCCCTGAGGTCCCCGTCGTAACTCGAGAAGACCTGCCGCAACTCGAGAATATCCAGGAGGTTCTCCCCTGCAGGCGAGATGAGGCCCATTTCCGCAGAGGCTTCTCGGGGCTAATCACACCTCACCTCTGGAACGTCGAAAGGTTCCTTCCCACCCTTGGTACAACTCAAGAAGTTCCCCGACATACCCGTCTCCACTCGAGAGGAAACACGAGGGTCCCGCCCACATCCAGAGGAGCCCCGTTTCCGCCTTGTAGCTCGAGGTGAGGGATCCTTTCCCTGCTGCGTCGAGAAAGAATTCCCGGCGTTCCCGTCGCATCTCAAGAGGAGGTCCTCTCAACAGCAACGGCGAGAGGAACTCCAGGGTCGTGCCACCATTCCAAAAGTCCCCCAGATGTCTCTGTCCATTCCAGAGGAACCTCTTTTCCCTTCACCGGCTCGTCTTTCACGCCGAGGATCGACTCACACCAAGGTGGCACTTGGCACAGCCCTGTGGGAAAGCCTCGTGGGAAAGCCTCGAGGAAAAGCCTCAAGGGAAAGCCACAGATCCCTTGATCCACGTGACAGGAAGCGTGACCCTGCTGCTGCAGCTCGGGAGGGAATCGCACGTGCATGCCCCCACTCGAGAGGAGGCCTTACTCCCCTGGGGAGACTGAGAGGCTCCCCAAGATCCATGTCAACACTGGAGAGGAATCCTCAGGTTCCGGCCCCGACTCCACACAAGGTCTTAGGCCCCGGCATCGATGGGAGAGGAATCCCGAGATGGCCCCTAGCAACTCGCATGGGGACTGGCCCTTCCTGAGGCCACCGGAGCGGGTCCCTGAGGTCCCCGTCGTAACTCGAGAAGACCTGCCGCAACTCGAGAATATCCAGGAGGTTCTCCCCTGCAGGCGCGCTGAGGCGCATTTCCGCAGAGGCTTCTCGGGGCTAATCACACCTCACCTCTGGAACGTCGAATGGGTCCTTCACACCCTTGGTGCAACTCAAGAAGTTCCCCGACATACCCGTCTCCACTCGAGAGGAAACACGAGGGTCCCGCCCACATCCAGAGGAGCCCCGTTTCCGCCTCGTAGCTCGAGGTGAGGGATCCTTTCCCTGCTTCGTCGGGAAAGAATTCCCGGCGTTCCCGTCGCATCTCAAGAGGAGGCCCTCTCAACAGGAACGGCGAGAGGAACTCCAGGGTCGTGCCACCATTCCAAGAGTCCCCCAGATGTCTCAATCCATTCCAGAGGAACCTCTTTTTCCTTCACCGGCTCGTCTTTCACGCCGAGGATCGACTCACACCAAGGTGGCACTTGGGACAGCCCTTGGGAAAGCCTCGTGGGAAAGCCTCGAGGGAAATCCTCGAGGGAAAGCCACAGATTCTTTGATCCACGTGACAGGAAGCGTGACCCTACTGCTGCATCTCGGGAGGGAAGCGCACGTGCATGCCCCGACTCGAGACGTTGCCTGACTCCCCTGGGGAGACTGAGAGGCACCCTAAGATCCATGTCAACACTGGAGAGGAAACCTCAGGTTCCGGCCCCGACTCCACACAAGGTCTTAGGCCCCGACATCGATGGGAGAGGAATCCCGAGATGGCCCCTAGCAACTCGCATGGGGACTGGCCCTTCCTGAGGCCACCAGAGCTGGTCCCTGAGGTCCCCGTCGGAACTCGTGAAGACCTGCCGCAACTCGAGAATATCCAGGAGGTTCTCCCCTGCAGGCGAGATGAGGCCCATTTCCGCAGAGGCTTCTCGGGGCTAATCACACCTCAACTCTGGAACGTCGAAAGGTTCCTTCCCACCCTTGGTACTACTCAAGAAGTTCCCCGACATACCCGTCTCCACTCGATAGGAAACACGAGGGTCCCGCCCACATGCAGAGGAGCCCCGTTTCCGCCTCGTAGCTCGAGGTGAGGTATCCTTTCCCTACATCGTCGGGAAAGAATTCCCGGCGTTCTCGTCGCATCTCAAGAGGAGGCCCTCTCAACAGGAACGGCGAGAGGAACTCCAGAGCCGTGCCACCATTCCAAGAGTCCCCCAGATGTCTCAGTCCATTCCAGAGGAACCTCTTTTTCCTTCACCGGCTCGTCTTTCACGCCGAGGATCGACTCACACCAAGGTGGCACTTGGCACAGCCCTGTGGGAAAGCCTCGTGGGAAAGCCTCGTGGGAAAGCCTCGAGGGAAAGCCACAGATCCCTTGATCCACGTGACAGGAAGCGTGACCCTACTGCTGCAGCTCGGGAGGAAAGCGCACGTGCATGCCCCCACTCGAGACGAGGCCTGACTCCCCTGGGGAGACTGAGAGGCACCCAAGATCCATGTCAACACTGGAGAGGAATCCTCAGGTTCCGGCCCCGACTCCACACAAGGTCTTAGGCCCCGGCATCGATGGGAGAGGAATCTCGAGATGGCCACTAGCAACTCGCATGGGGACTGGCCCTTCCTGAGGCCACCAGAGCGGGTCCCTGAGGTCCCCGTCGTAACTCGAGAAGACCTGCCGCAACTCGAGAATATCCAGGAGGTTCTCCCCTGCAGGTGAGATGAGGCCCATTTCCCCAGAGGCTTCTCGGGGCTAATCACACCTCAACTCTGGAACGTCGAAAGGGTCCTTCACTCCCTTGGTGCAACTCAAGAAGTTCCCCGACATACCCGTCTCCACTCGAGAGGAAACACGAGGGTCCCGCCCACATCCAGAGGAGACCCGTTTCCTCCTCGTAGCTCGAGGTGTGGGATCATTTCCCTGCTTCGTCGGGAAAGAATTCCGGGCGTTCCCGTCGCATCTCAAGAGGAGGCCCTCTCAACAGGAACGGCGAGAGGAACTCCAGGGTCGAGCCACCATTCCAAGAATCCCCCAGATGTCTCAATCCATTACAGAGGAACCTCTTTTTCCTTCACCGGCTCGTCTTTCACGCCGAGGATCGACTCACACCAAGGTGACAATTGGCACAGCCCTGTGGGAAAGCCTCGTGGGAAAGACACAGATCCCTTTATCCACGTGAAAGGAAGCGTGACCCTACTTCTGCAGCTCGGGAGGGAAGCGCACGTGCATCCCCCACACGATACGTGTCCTGACTCCCCTGGGGAGACTCAGAGGCACCCCAAAATCCATGTCAACACTGGAGAGGAATCCTCACGTTCTGGCCCCGACTCCTCACAAGGTCTTAGGCCCCGGCATCGACGGTAGAGGAATCTCGAGATGGCCCCTAGCAACTCGCATGGGGACTGACCCTTCCTGAGGCCACCAGAGCGGGTCCCTGAGGTCCCCGTCGTAACACGAGAAGACCTGCCGCAACTCGAGAATATAGAGGAGGTTCTCCCATGCAGGCGATATGAGGCCCATTTCCGCAGAGGCTTCTCGGGGCTAATCACACCTCACCTCTGGAACGTCGAAAGGGTCCTTCACTCCCTTGGTGCAACTCAAGAAGTTCCCCGACATACCCGTCTCCACTCGAGAGGAAACACGAGGGTCCCGCCCACATCCAGAGGAGACCCGTTTCCTCCTCGTAGCTCGAGGTGAGGGATCCTTTCCCTGCTTCGTCGGGAAAGAATTCCGGGCGTTCCCGTCGCATCTCAAGAGGAGGTCCTCTCAACAGGAACGGCGAGAGGAACTCCAGGTTCGTGCCACCATTCCGAAAGTCCCCCAGAAGTCTCTGTCCATTCCAGAGGAAACTCTTTTCCCTTCATCGGCTCGTCTTTCACGCCGAGGATCGACTCACACCAAGGTGGCACTTGGCACAGCCCTGTGGGAAAGCCTCGTGGGAAAGCCACAGATACCTTGATCCACGTGACAGGAAGCGTGACCCTACTGCTGCAGCTCGGGAGGGAAGCGCACGTGCATCCCCCACACGAGACGAGTCCTGACTCCCCTGGGGAGACTCAGAGGCACCCCAAAATCCATGTCAACACTGGAGAGGAATCCTCAGGTTCCGGCCCCGACTCCTCACAAGGTCTTAGGCCCCGGCATCGACGGGAGAGGAATCTCGAGATGGCCCCTAGCAACTCGCATGGGGACTGGCCCTTCCTGAGGCCACCAGAGCGGGTCCCTGAGGTCCCCGTCGTAACACGAGAAGACCTGCCGCAACTCGAGAATATCCAGGAGGTTCTCCCATGCAGGCGATATGAGGCCCATTTCCACAGAGGCTTCTCGGGGCTAATCACACCTCACCTCTGGAACGTCGAAAGGGTCCTTCACTCCCTCGGTGCAACTCAAGAAGATCCCCGACATACCCGTCTCCACTCGAGAGGAAACACGAGGGTGCCGCCCACATCCCGAGGAGCCCCGTTTCCGCCTAGTAGCTCGAGGTGAGGGATCCTTTCCCTGCTTCTTCGGGAATGAATTCCCGGCCTTCCCGTCGCATCTCAAGAGGAGGCCCTCTCAACAGGAACGGCGAGAGGAACTCCAGGGTCGTGCCACCATTCCAAGAGTCCCCCAGATGTCTCTGTCCATTCCAGAGGAACCTCTTTTCCCTTCACCGGCTCGTCTTTCACGCCGAGGATCGACTCACACCAAGGTGGCACTTGGCACAGCCCTGTGGGAAAGCCTCGTGGGAAAGCCTCGAGGGAAATCCTCGAGGGAAAGCCACAGATCCTTTGATCCACGTGACAGGAAGCGTGACCCTACTGCTGCATCTCGGGAGGGAATCGCACGTGCATGCCCCGACTCGAGACGTTGCCTGACTCCCCTGGGGAGACTGAGAGGCACCCTAAGATCCATGTCAACACTGGAGAGGAAACCTCAGGTTCCGGCCCCGACTCCACACAAGGTCTTAGGCCCCGGCATCGATGGGAGAGGAATCCCGAGATGGCCCCTAGCAACTCGCATGGGGACTGGCCCTTCCTGAGGCCACCAGAGCTGGTCCCCTGAGGTCCCCGTCGGAACTCGAGAAGACCTGCCGCAACTCGAGAATATCCAGGAGGTTCTCCCCTGCAGGCGAGATGAGGCCCATTTCCCCAGAGGCTTCTCGGGGCTAATCACACCTCAACTCTGGAACGTCGAAAGGTTCTTTCCCACCCTTGGTACTACTCAAAAAGTTCCCCGACATACCCGTCTCCACTCGATAGGAAACACGAGGGTCCTGCCCACATCCCGAGGACACCCGTTTCCGCCTCGTAGCTCGAGGTGAGGGATCCTTTCCCTGCTTCGTCGGGAAAGAATTCCCGGAGTTCCCGTCGCATCTCAAGAGGAGGCCCTCTCAACAGGAAAGGCAAGAGGAATTCCAGGGTCGAGCCACCATTCCAAGAGTCCCCCAGATGTCTCAAACCATTCAGGAGGAACCTCTTTTTCCTTCACCGGATCGTCTTTCACGCCGAGGATCGACTCACACCAAGGTGGCACTTGGCACAGCCCTGTGGGAAAGCCTCGTGGTAAAGCCACAGATCCCTTTATCCACGTGACAGGAAGCGTGACCCTGCTGCTGCAGCTCGGGAGGGAAGCGCACGTGCATACCCCCACTCGAGACGAGGCCTGACTCCCTTGGGGAGACTGAGAGGCACCCCAAGATCCATGTCAACACTGGAGAGGAATCCTCAGGTTTCGGCCCCGAATCCACACAAGGTCTTAGGCCCCGGTATCGATGGGAGAGGAATCCCGAGATGGCCCCTAGCAACTCGCATGGGGACTGGCCTTTCCTGAGGCCACCAGAGCGGGTCCCTGAGGTCCCCGTCGTAACTCGAGAAGACCTGCCGCAACTCGAGAATATCCAGGAGGTTCTCCCCTGCAGGCGAGATGAGGCCCATTTCCGTAGAGGCTTCTCGGGGCTAATCACACCTCACGTTTGGAACGTCGAAAGGGTCCTTCACACCCTTGGTGCAACTCAAGAAGTTCCCCGACATACCCGTCTCCACTCGAGAGGAAACATGAGGGTCCCGCCCACATGCAGAGGAGCCCCGTTTCCGCCTAGTAGCTCGAGGTGAGGGATCCTTTCCCTGCTTCGTCAGGAAAGAATTCCCGGCGTTCCCGTCGCATCTCAAGAGGAGGCCCTCTCAACAGGAACGGCGAGAGGAATTCCAGGGTCGTGCCACCTTTCCAAAAGTCCCCCAGATGTCTCAGTCCATTCCAGAGGAAACTCTTTTCCCTTCACCGGCTCGTCTTTCACGCCGAGGATCGACTCACACCAAGGTGGCACTTGGCACAGCCTTGTGGGAAAGCCTCGTGGGAAAGCCTCGAGGGAAAGCCTCGAGGGAAAGCCTCAAGGGAAAGCCACAGATCCCTTGATCCACGTGACAGGAAGCGTGACCCTACTGCTGCAGCTCGGGAGGGAAGCGCACGTGCATGCCCCCACTCCAGACGAGGCCTGACTCCCCTGGGGAGACTCAGAGGCACCCCAAAATCCATGTCAACACTGGAGAGGAATCCTCAGGTTCTGGCCCCGACTCCACACAATGTCTTAGGCCCCGGCATCGACGGGAGAGGAATCTCGAGATGGCCCCTAGCAACTCGCATGGGGACTGGCCCTTCCTGAGGCAACCAGAGCGGGTCCCTGAGGTCCCCGTCGTAACTCGAGAAGACCTGCCGCAACTCGAGAATATCCAGGAGGTTCTCCCCTGCAGGCGAGATGAGGCCCATTTCCGCAGAGGCTTCTCGGGGCTAATCACACCTCACCACTGGAACGTCGAAACGGTCCTTCACTCCCTTGGTGCAACTCAAGAAGTTCCCCGACATACCCGTCTCCACTCGAGAGGAAACACGAGGGTCCCGCCCACATCCAGAGGAGACCCGTTTCCTCCTCGTAGCTCGAGGTGAGGGATCCTTTCCCTGCTTCGTCGGGAAAGAATTCCGGGCGTTCCCGTCGCATCTCAAGAGGAGGCCCTCTCAACAGGAACGGCGAGAGGAACTCCAGGGTCGAGCCACCATTCCAAGAGTCCCCCAGATGTCTCAATCCATTCCAGATGAACCTCTTTTTCCTTCACCGGCTCGTCTTTCACGCCGAGGATCGACTCACACCAAGGTGGCACTTGGCACAGCCCTGTGGGAAAGCCTCGTGGGAAAGCCACAGATCCCTTGATCCACGTGACAGGAAGCGTGACCCTACTGCTGCAGCTCGGGAGGGAAGCGCACGTGCATGCCCCCACTCGAGACGAGGCCTGACTCCCCTGGGGAGACTGAGAGGCACCCCAAGATCCATGTCAACACTGGAGAGGAATCCTCAGGTTCCGGCCCCGACTCCACACAAGGACTTAGGCCCCGGCATCGATGGGAGAGGAATCTCGAGGTGGCCCCTAGCAACTCGCATGGGGACTGGCCCTTCCTGAGGCCACCAGAGCGGGTCCCTGAGGTCCCCGTCGTAACTCGAGAAGACCTGCCGCAACTCGAGAATATCCAGGAGGTTCTCCCATGCAGGCGATATGAGGCCCATTTACGCAGAGGCTTCTCGGGGCTAATCACACCTCACCTCTGGAACGTCGAAAGGGTCCTTCACTCCCTTGGTGCAACTCAAGAAAATCCCCGACATACCCGTCTCCACTCGAGAGGAAACACGAGGGTCCCGCCCACATCCAGAGGAGACCCGTTTCCTCCTCGTAGCTCGAGGTGAGGGATCCTTTCCCTGCTTCGTCGGGAAAGAATTCCGGGCGTTCCCGTCGCATCTCAAGAGGAGGTCCTCTCAACAGGAAAGGCGAGAGGAACTCCAGGGTCGTGCCACCATTCCAAGAGTCCCCCAGATGTCTCTGTCCATTCCAGAGGAACCTCTTTTTCCTTCACCGGCTCGTCTTTCACGCCGAGGATCGACTCACACGAAGGTGGCACTTGGCACAGCCCTGTGGGAAAGCCTCGTGGGAAAGCCTCGAGGGAAATCCTCGATGGAAAGCCACAGATCCTTTGATCCACGTGACAGGAAGCGTGACCCTACTGCTGCAGCTCGGGAGGGAATCGCACGTGCATGCCCCCACTCGAGACGAGGCCTGACTCCCCTGGGGAGACTGAGAGGCACCCCAAGATCCATGTCAACACTGGAGAGGAATCCTCAGGTTCCGGCCCCGACTCCACACAAGGTCTTAGGCCCCGGCATCGATGGGAGAGGAATCCCGAGATGGCCCCTAGCAACTCGCATGGGGACTGGCCCTTCCTGAGGCCACCACAGCGGGTCCCTGAGGTCCCCGTCGTAACTCGAGAAGACCTGCCGCAGCTCGAGAATATCCAGGAGGTTCTCCCCTGCAGGCGAGATGAGGCCCATTTCCGCAGAGGCTTCTCGGGGCTAATCACACCTCACCTCTGGAACGTCGAAAGGGTCCTTCACTCCCTTGGTGCAACTCAAGAAGTTCCCCGACATACCCGTCTCCACTCGAGAGGAAACACGAGGGTGCCGCCCACATCCCGAGGAGCCCCGTTTCCGCCTCGTAGCTCGAGGTAGGGATCCTTTCCCTGCTTCGTCGGGAAAGAATTCCCGGCCTTCCCGTCGCATCTCAAGAGGAGGCCCTCTCAACAGGAACGGCGAGAGGAACTCCAGGGTCGTGCCACCATTCCAAGAGTCCCCCAGATGTCTCTGTCCATTCCAGAGGAACCTCTTTTCCCTTCACCGGCTCGTCTTTCACGCCGAGGATCGACTCACACCAAGGTGGCACTTGGCACAGCCCTGTGGGAAAGCCTCGTGGGAAAGCCTCGAGGGAAATCCTCGAGGGAAAGCCACAGATCCTTTGATCCACGTGACAGGAAGCGTGACCCTACTGCTGCATCTCGGGAGGGAATCGCACGTGCATGCCCCCACTCGAGACGTTGCCTGACTCCCCTGGGCAGACTGAGAGGCACCCTAAGATCCATGTCAACACTGGAGAGGAAACCTCAGGTTCCGGCCCCGACACCACAAAAGGTTCTAGGCCCCGGCATCGATGGGAGAGGAATCCCGAGATGGCCCCTAGCAACTCGCATGGGGACTGGCCCTTCCTGAGGCAACCAGAGCGGGTCCCTGAGGTCCCCGTCGTAACTCGAGAAGACCTGCCGCAACTCGAGAATATCCAGGAGGTTCTCCCCTGCAGGCGAGATGAGGCCCATTTCCGCAGAGGCTTCTCGGGGCTAATCACACCTCACCACTGGAACGTCGAAACGGTCCTTCACTCCCTTGGTGCAACTCAAGAAGTTCCCCGACATACCCGTCTCCACTCGAGAGGAAACACGAGGGTCCCGCCCACATCCAGAGGAGACCCGTTTCCTCCTCGTAGCTCGAGGTGAGGGATCCTTTCCCTGCTTCGTCGGGAAAGAATTCCGGGCGTTCCCGTCGCATCTCAAGAGGAGGCCCTCTCAACAGGAACGGCGAGAGGAACTCCAGGGTCGAGCCACCATTCCAAGAGTCCCCCAGATGTCTCAATCCATTCCAGATGAACCTCTTTTTCCTTCACCGGCTCGTCTTTCACGCCGAGGATCGACTCACACCAAGGTGGCACTTGGCACAGCCCTGTGGGAAAGCCTCGTGGGAAATCCACAGATCCCTTGATCCACGTGACAGGAAGCGTGACCCTACTGCTGCAGCTCGGGAGGGAATCGCACGTGCATGCCCCCACTCGAGACGAGGCCTGACTCCCCTGGGGAGACTGAGAGGCACCCCAAGATCCATGTCAACACTGGAGAGGAATCCTCAGGTTCCGGCCCCGACTCCACACAAGGTCTTAGGCCCCGGCATCGATGGGAGAGGAATCCCGAGATGGCCCCTAGCAACTCGCATGGGGACTGGCCCTTCCTGAGGCCACCAGAGCGGGTCCCTGAGGTCCCCGTCGTAACTCGAGAAGACCTGCCGCAACTCGAGAATATCCAGGAGGTTCTCCCCTGCAGGCGAGATGAGGCCCATTTCCGCAGAGGCTTCTCGGGGCTAATCACACCTCACCTCTGGAACGTCGAAAGGGTCCTTCACTCCCTTGGTGCAACTCAAGAAGTTCCCCGACATACCCGTCTCCACTCGAGAGGAAACACGAGGGTCCCGCCCACATCCCAAGGAGCCCCGTTTCCGCCTCGTAGCTCGAGGTGAGGGATCCTTTTCCTGCTTCGTCGGGAAAGAATTCCCGGCCTTCCCGTCGCATCTCAAGAGGAGGCCCTCTCAACAGGAACGGCGAGAGGAACTCTAGGGTCGTGCCACCATTCCAAGAGTCCCCCAGATGTCTCTGTCCATTCCAGAGGAACCTCTTTTCCCTTCACCGGCTCGTCTTTCACGCCGAGGATCGACTCACACCAAGGTGGCACTTGGCACAGCCCTGTGGGAAAGCCTCGTGGGAAAGCCTCGTGGGAAAGCCTCGAGGGAAAGCCACAGATCCCATGATCCACGTGACAGGAAGCGTGACCCTACTGCTGCAGCTCGGGAGGAAAGCGCACGTGCATGCCCCCACCCGAGACGAGGCCTGACTCCCCTGGGAAGACTGAGAGGCACCCAATATCCATGTCAACACTGGAGAGGAATCCTCAGGTTCCGGCCCCGACTCCACACAAGGTCTTAGGCACCGGAATCTATGGGAGAGGAATCTCGAGATGGACCCTAGCAACTCGCATGGGGACTGGCCCTTCCTGAGGCCACCAGAGCGGGTCCCTGAGGTCCCCGTCGTAACTCGAGAAGACCTGCCGCAACTCGAGAATATCCAGGAGGTTCTCCCCTGCAGGGGAGATGAGGCCCATTTCCGCAGAGGCTTCTCGGGGCTAATCACACCTCACCTCTGGAACGTCGAAAGGGTCCTTCACTCCCTTGGTGCAACTCAAGAAGTTCCCCGACATACCCGTCTCCACTCGAGAGGAAACACGAGGGTCCCGCCCACATCCAGAGGAGACCCGTTTCCTCCTCGTAGCTCGAGGTGAAGGATCCTTTCCCTGCTTCGTCGGGAAAGAATTCCGGGCGTTCCCGTCGCATCTCAAGAGGAGGCCCTCTCAACAGGAACGGCGAGAGGAACTCCAGGGTCGAGCCAACATTCCCAGAGTCCCCCAGATGTCTCAATCCATTACAGAGGAACCTCTTTTTCCTTCACCGGCTCGTCTTTCACGCCGAGGATCGACTCACACCAAGGTGGCACTTGGCACAGCCCTGTGGGAAAGCCTCGTGGGAAAGCCACAGATCCCTTGATTCACGTGACAGGAAGCGTGACCCTACTGCTGCAGCTCGGGAGGGAAGCGCACGTGCATCCCCCACACGAGACGAGTCCTGACTCCCCTGGGGAGACTCAGAGGCACCCCAAAATCCATGTCAACACTGGAGAGGAATCCTCAGGTTCTGGCCCCGACTCCTCACAAGGTCCTAGGCCCCGGCATCGATGGGAGAGGAATCTCGAGATGGCCCCTAGCAACTCGCATGGGGACTGGCCCTTCCTGAGGCCACCAGAGCGGGTCCCTGAGGTCCCCGTCGTAACTCGAGAAGACCTGCCGCAACTCGAGAATATCCAGGAGGTTCTCCCATGCAGGCGATATGAGGCCCATTTCCGCAGAGGCTTCTCGGGGCTAATCACACCTCACCTCTGGAACGTCGAAAGGGTCTTTCACTCCCTTGGTTCAACTCAAGAAGATCCCCGACATACCCGTCTCCACTCGAGAGGAAACACGAGGGTCCCGCCCACATCCAGAGGAGACCCGTTTCCTCCTCGTAGCTCGAGGTGAGGGATCCTTTCCCTGCTTCGTCGGGAAAGAATTCCGGGCGTTCCCGTCGCATCTCAAGAGGAGGTCCTCTCAACAGGAAAGGCGAGAGGAACTCCAGGTTCGTGCCACCATTCCGAAAGTCCCCCAGAAGTCTCTGTCCATTCCAGAGGAACCTCTTTTTCCTTCACCGGCTCGTCTTTCACGCCGAGGATCGACTCACACGAAGGTGGCACTTGGCACAGCCCTGTGGGAAAGCCTCGTGGGAAAGCCTCGAGGGAAATCCTCGATGGAAAGCCACAGATCCTTTGATCCACGTGACAGGAAGCGTGACCCTACTGCTGCAGCTCGGGAGGGAATCGCACGTGCATGCCCCCACTCGAGACGAGGCCTGACTCCCCTGGGGAGACTGAGAGGCACCCCAAGATCCATGTCAACACTGGAGAGGAATCCTCAGGTTCCGGCCCCGACTCCACACAAGGACTTAGGCCCCGGCATCGATGGGAGAGGAATCCCGAGATGGCCCCTAGCAACTCGCATGGGGACTGGCCCTTCCTGAGTCCACCAGAGCGGGTCCCTGAGGTCCCCGTCGTAACTCGAGAAGACCTGCCGCAACTCGAGAATATCCAGGAGGTTCTCCCCTGCAGGCGAGATGAGGCCCATTTCCGCAGAGGCTTCTCGGGGCTAATCACACCTCACCTCTGGAACGTCGAAAGGGTCCTTCACTCCCTTGGTGCAACTCAAGAAGTTCCCCGACATACCCGTCTCCACTCGAGAGGAAACACGAGGGTGCCGCCCACATCCCGAGGAGCACCGTTTCCGCCTCGTAGCTCGAGGTGAGGGATCCTTTCCCTGCTTCGTCGGGAAAGAATTCCCGGCCTTCCCGTCGCATCTCAAGAGGAGGCCCTCTCAACAGGAACGGCGAGAGGAACTCCAGGGTCGTGCCACCATTCCAAGAGTCCCCCAGATGTCTCTGTCCATTCCAGAGGAAACTCTTTTCCCTTCACCGGCTCGTCTTTCACGCCGAGGATCGACTCACACCAAGGTGGCACTTGGCACAGCCCTGTGGGAAAGCCTCGTGGGAAAGCCTCGAGGGAAATCCTCGAGGGAAAGCCACAGATCCTTTGATCCACGTGACAGGAAGCGTGACCCTACTGCTGCATCTCGGGAGGGAATCGCACGTGCATGCCCCCACTCGAGACGTTGCCTGACTCCCCTGGGCAGACTGAGAGGCACCCTAAGATCCATGTCAACACTGGAGAGGAAACCTCAGGTTCCGGCCCCGACTCCACACAAGGTTCTAGGCCCCGGCATCGATGGGAGAAGAATCCCGAGATGGCCCCTAGCAACTCGCATGGGGACTGGCCCTTCCTGAGGCCACCAGAGCGGTCCCTGAGGTCCCCGTCGTAACTCGAGAAGACCTGCCGCAACTCGAGAATATCCAGGAGGTTCTCCCCTGCAGGCGAGATGAGGCCCATTTCCGCAGAGGCTTCTCGGGGCTAATCACACCTCACCTCTGGAACGTCGAAAGGTTCCTTCCCACCCTTGGTACAACTCAAGAAGTTCCCCGACATACCCGTCTCCACTCGAGAGGAAACACGAGGGTCCCGCCCACATCCCGAGGAGACCCGTTTCCGCCTCGTAGCTCGAGGTGAGGGATCCTTTCCCTGCTTCGTCAGGAAAGAATTCCCGGCGTTCCCGTCGCATCTCAAGAGGAGGCCCTCTCAACAGGAACGGCGAGAGGAACTCCAGGGTCGTGCCACCATTCCAAGAGTCCCCCAGATGTCTCAGTCCATTCCAGAGGAAACTCTTTTCCCTTCACCGGCTCGTCTTTCACGCCGAGGATCGACTCACACCAAGGTGGCACTTGGCACAGCCCTGTGGGAAAGCCTCGTGGGAAAGCCTCGAGGGAAAACCTTGAGGGAAAGCCTCAAGGGAAAGCCACAGATCCCTTGATCCACGTGACAGGAAGCGTGACCCTACTGCTGCAGCTCGGGAGGGAAGCGCACGTGCATGCCCCCACTCGAGACGAGGCCTGACTCCCCTGGGGAGACTGAGAGGCACCCCAAGATCCATGTCAACACTGGAGAGGAATCCTCAGGTTCCGGCCCCGACTCCACACAAGGTCTTAGGCACCGGCATCGATGGGAGAGGAATCCCGAAATGGCCCCTAGCAACTCGCATGGGGACTGGCCCTTCCTGAGGCCACCGGAGCGGGTCCCTGAGGTCCCCGTCGTAACTCGAGAAGACCTGCCGCAACTCGAGAATATCCAGGAGGTTCTCCCCTGCAGGCGCTATGAGGCCCATTTCCGCAGAGGCTTCTCGGGGCTAATCACACCTCACCTCTGGAACGTCGAAAGGGTCCTTCACTCCCTTGGTGCAACTCAAGAAGTTCCCCGACATACCCGTCTCCACTCGAGAGGGAACACGAGGGTACCTCCCACATCCAGAGGAGCCCCGTTTCCGCCTCGTAGCTGCAGGTGAGGGATCCTTTCCCTACTTCCTCGGGAAAGAATTCCCGGCGTTCTCGTCGCATCTCAAGACGAGGCCCTCTCAACAGGAACGGCGAGAGGAACTCCAGGGCCGTGCCACCATTCCAAGAGTCCCCCAGATGTCTCAGTCCATTCCAGAGGAACCTCTTTTTCCTTCACCGGCTCGTCTTTCACGCCGAGGATCGACTGACACCAAGGTGGCACTTGGCACAGCCCTGTGGGAAAGCCTCGTGGGAAAACCTCGTGGGAAAGCCTCGAGGGAAAGCCACAGATCCCATGATCCACGTGACAGGAAGCGTGACCCTACTGCTGCAGCTCGGGAGGAAAGCGCACGTGCATGCCCCCACTCGAGACGAGGCCTGACTCCCCTGGGAAGACTGAGAGGCACCCAATATCCATGTCAACACTGGAGAGGAATCCTCAGGTTCCGGCCCCGACTCCACACAAGGTCTTAGGCACCGGAATCTATGGGAGAGGAATCTCGAGATGGACCCTAGCAACTCGCATGGGGACTGGCCCTTCCTGAGGCCACCAGAGCGGGTCCCTGAGGTCCCCGTCGTAACTCGAAAAGACCTGCCGCAACTCGAGAATATCCAGGAGGTTCTCCCCTGCAGGCGAGATGAGGCCCATTTCCGCAGAGGCTTCTCGGGGCTAATCACACCTCACCTCTGGAACGTCGAAAGGGTCCTTCACTCCCTTGGTGCAACTCAAGAAGTTCCCCGACATACCCGTCTCCACTCGAGAGGAAACACGAGGGTCCCGCCCACATCCAGAGGAGACCCGTTTCCTCCTCGTAGCTCGAGGTGAGGGATCCTTTCCCTGCTTCGTCAGGAAAGAATTCCGGGCGTTCCCGTCGCATCTCAAGAGGAGGCCCTCTCAACAGGAACGGCGAGAGGAACTCCAGGGTCGAGCCAACATTCCAAGAGTCCCCCAGATGTCTCAATCCATTACAGAGGAACCTCTTTTTCCTTCACCGGCTCGTCTTTCACGCCGAGGATCGACTCACACCAAGGTGGCACTTGGCACAGCCCTGTGGGAAAGCCTCGTGGGAAAGCCACAGATCCCTTGATTCACGTGACAGGAAGCGTGACCCTACTGCTGCAGCTCGGGAGGGAAGCGCACGTGCATCCCCCACACGAGACGAGTCCTGACTCCCCTGGGGAGACTCAGAGGCACCCCAAAATCCATGTCAACACTGGAGAGGAATCCTCAGGTTCTGGCCCCGACTCCTCACAAGGTCTTAGGCCCCGGCATCGATGGGAGAGGAATGTCGAGATGGCCCCTAGCAACTCGCATGGGGACTGGCCCTTCCTGAGGCCACCAGAGCGGGTCCCTGAGGTCCCCGTCGTAACTCGAGAAGACCTGCCGCAACTCGAGAATATCCAGGAGGTTCTCCCATGCAGGCGATATGAGGCCCATTTCCGCAGAGGCTTCTCGGGGCTAATCACACCTCACCTCTGGAACGTCGAAAGGGTCTTTCACTCCCTTGGTTCAACTCAAGAAGATCCCCGACATACCCGTCTCCACTCGAGAGGAAACACGAGGGTCCCGCCCACATCCAGAGGAGACCCGTTTCCTCCTCGTAGCTCGAGGTGAGGGATCCTTTCCCTGCTTCGTCGGGAAAGAATTCCGGGCGTTCCCGTCGCATCTCAAGAGGAGGTCCTCTCAACAGGAAAGGCGAGAGGAACTCCAGGTTCG
This sequence comes from Budorcas taxicolor, assembly GCF_023091745.1. Taxonomy (NCBI): domain Eukaryota; kingdom Metazoa; phylum Chordata; class Mammalia; order Artiodactyla; family Bovidae; genus Budorcas; species Budorcas taxicolor. Next base: position 577,714 of record NC_068923.1, on the reverse strand, counting down.
TGCCACCATTCCGAAAGTCCCCCAGAAGTCTCTGTCCATTCCAGAGGAACCTCTTTTTCCTTCACCGGCTCGTCTTTCACGCCGAGAATCGACTCACACGAAGGTGGCACTTGGCACAGCCCTGTGGGAAAGCCTCGTGGGAAAGCCTCGAGGGAAATCCTCGATGGAAAGCCACAGATCCTTTGATCCACGTGACAGGAAGCGTGACCCTACTGCTGCAGCTCGGGAGGGAATCGCACGTGCATGCCCCCACTCGAGACGAGGCCTGACTCCCCTGGGGAGACTGAGAGGCACCCCAAGATCCATGTCAACACTGGAGAGGAATCCTCAGGTTCCGGCCCCGACTCCACACAAGGACTTAGGCCCCGGCATCGATGGGAGAGGAATCCCGAGATGGCCCCTAGCAACTCGCATGGGGACTGGCCCTTCCTGAGGCCACCAGAGCGGGTCCCTGAGGTCCCCGTCGTAACTCGAGAAGACCTGCCGCAACTCGAGAATATCCAGGAGGTTCTCCCCTGCAGGCGAGATGAGGCCCATTTCCGCAGAGGCTTCTCGGGGCTAATCACACCTCACCTCTGGAATGTCGAAAGGGTCCTTCACTCCCTTGGTGCAACTCAAGAAGTTCCCCGACATACCCGTCTCCACTCGAGAGGAAACACGAGGGTGCCGCCCACATCCCGAGGAGCACCGTTTCCGCCTCGTAGCTCGAGGTGAGGGATCCTTTCCCTGCTTCGTCGGGAAAGAATTCCCGGCCTTCCCGTCGCATCTCAAGAGGAGGCCCTCTCAACAGGAACGGCGAGAGGAACTCCAGGGTCGTGCCACCATTCCAAGAGTCCCCCAGATGTCTCTGTCCATTCCAGAGGAACCTCTTTTCCCTTCACCGGCTCGTCTTTCACGCCGAGGATCGACTCACACCAAGGTGGCACTTGGCACAGCCCTGTGGGAAAGCCTCGTGGGAAAGCCTCGAGGGAAATCCTCGAGGGAAAGCCACAGATCCTTTGATCCACGTGACAGGAAGCGTGACCCTACTGCTGCATCTCGGGAGGGAATCGCACGTGCATGCCCCCACTCGAGACGTTGCCTGACTCCCCTGGGCAGACTGAGAGGCACCCTAAGATCCATGTCAACACTGGAGAGGAAACCTCAGGTTCCGGCCCCGACTCCACACAAGGTTCTAGGCCCCGGCATCGATGGGAGAGGAATCCCGAGATGGCCCCTAGCAACTCGCATGGGGACTGGCCCTTCCTGAGGCCACCAGAGCGGTCCCTGAGGTCCCCGTCGTAACTCGAGAAGACCTGCCGCAACTCGAGAATATCCAGGAGGTTCTCCCCTGCAGGCGAGATGAGGCCCATTTCCGCAGAGGCTTCTCGGGGCTAATCACACCTCACCTCTGGAACGTCGAAAGGTTCCTTCCCACCCTTGGTACAACTCAAGAAGTTCCCCGACATACCCGTCTCCACTCGAGAGGAAACACGAGGGTCCCGCCCACATCCCGAGGAGACCCGTTTCCGCCTCGTAGCTCGAGGTGAGGGATCCTTTCCCTGCTTCGTCAGGAAAGAATTCCCGGCGTTCCCGTCGCATCTCAAGAGGAGGCCCTCTCAACAGGAACGGCGAGAGGAACTCCAGGGTCGTGCCACCATTCCAAGAGTCCCCCAGATGTCTCAGTCCATTCCAGAGGAAACTCTTTTCCCTTCACCGGCTCGTCTTTCACGCCGAGGATCGACTCACACCAAGGTGGCACTTGGCACAGCCCTGTGGGAAAGCCTCGTGGGAAAGCCTCGAGGGAAAGCCTTGAGGGAAAGCCTCAAGGGAAAGCCACAGATCCCTTGATCCACGTGACAGGAAGCGTGACCCTACTGCTGCAGCTCGGGAGGGAAGCGCACGTGCATGCCCCCACTCGAGACGAGGCCTGACTCCCCTGGGGAGACTGAGAGGCACCCCAAGATCCATGTCAACACTGGAGAGGAATCCTCAGGTTCCGGCCCCGACTCCACACAAGGTCTTAGGCACCGGCATCGATGGGAGAGGAATCCCGAAATGGCCCCTAGCAACTCGCATGGGGACTGGCCCTTCCTGAGGCCACCGGAGCGGGTCCCTGAGGTCCCCGTCGTAACTCGAGAAGACCTGCCGCAACTCGAGAATATCCAGGAGGTTCTCCCCTGCAGGCGCTATGAGGCCCATTTCCGCAGAGGCTTCTCGGGGCTAATCACACCTCACCTCTGGAACGTCGAAAGGGTCCTTCACTCCCTTGGTGCAACTCAAGAAGTTCCCCGACATACCCGTCTCCACTCGAGAGGAAACACGAGGGTACCTCCCACATCCAGAGGAGCCCCGTTTCCGCCTCGTAGCTGCAGGTGAGGGATCCTTTCCCTACTTCCTCGGGAAAGAATTCCCGGCGTTCTCGTCGCATGTCAAGAGGAGGCCCTCTCAACAGGAACGGCGAGAGGAACTCCAGGGCCGTGCCACCATTCCAAGAGTCCCCCAGATGTCTCAGTCCATTCCAGAGGAACCTCTTTTTCCTTCACCGGCTCGTCTTTCACGCCGAGGATCGACTGACACCAAGGTGGCACTTGGCACAGCCCTGTGGGAAAGCCTCGTGGGAAAACCTCGTGGGAAAGCCTCGAGGGAAAGCCACAGATCCCATGATCCACGTGACAGGAAGCGTGACCCTACTGCTGCAGCTCGGGAGGAAAGCGCACGTGCATGCCCCCACTCGAGACGAGGCCTGACTCCCCTGGGAAGACTGAGAGGCACCCAATATCCATGTCAACACTGGAGAGGAATCCTCAGGTTCCGGCCCCGACTCCACACAAGGTCTTAGGCACCGGAATCTATGGGAGAGGAATCTCGAGATGGACCCTAGCAACTCGCATGGGGACTGGCCCTTCCTGAGGCCACCAGAGCGGGTCCCTGAGGTCCCCGTCGTAACTCGAAAAGACCTGCCGCAACTCGAGAATATCCAGGAGGTTCTCCCCTGCAGGCGAGATGAGGCCCATTTCCGCAGAGGCTTCTCGGGGCTAATCACACCTCACCTCTGGAACGTCGAAAGGGTCCTTCACTCCCTTGGTGCAACTCAAGAAGTTCCCCGACATACCCGTCTCCACTCGAGAGGAAACACGAGGGTCCCGCCCACATCCAGAGGAGACCCGTTTCCTCCTCGTAGCTCGAGGTGAGGGATCCTTTCCCTGCTTCGTCGGGAAAGAATTCCGGGCGTTCCCGTCGCATCTCAAGAGGAGGCCCTCTCAACAGGAACGGCGAGAGGAACTCCAGGGTCGAGCCAACATTCCAAGAGTCCCCCAGATGTCTCAATCCATTACAGAGGAACCTCTTTTTCCTTCACCGGCTCGTCTTTCACGCCGAGGATCGACTCACACCAAGGTGGCACTTGGCACAGCCCTGTGGGAAAGCCTCGTGGGAAAGCCACAGATCCCTTGATTCACGTGACAGGAAGCGTGACCCTACTGCTGCAGCTCGGGAGGGAAGCGCACGTGCATCCCCCACACGAGACGAGTCCTGACTCCCCTGGGGAGACTCAGAGGCACCCCAAAATCCATGTCAACACTGGAGAGGAATCCTCAGGTTCTGGCCCCGACTCCTCACAAGGTCTTAGGCCCCGGCATCGATGGGAGAGGAATGTCGAGATGGCCCCTAGCAACTCGCATGGGGACTGGCCCTTCCTGAGGCCACCAGAGCGGGTCCCTGAGGTCCCCGTCGTAACTCGAGAAGACCTGCCGCAACTCGAGAATATCCAGGAGGTTCTCCCATGCAGGCGATATGAGGCCCATTTCCGCAGAGGCTTCTCGGGGCTAATCACACCTCACCTCTGGAACGTCGAAAGGGTCCTTCACTCCCTTGGTGCAACTCAAGAAGTTCCCCGACATACCCGTCTCCACTCGAGAGGAAACACGAGGGTCCCGCCCACATCCCGAGGAGCCCCGTTTCCGCCTCGTAGCTCGAGGTGAGGGATCCTTTCCCTGCTTCGTCGGGAAAGAATTCCCGGCCTTCCCGTCGCATCTCAAGAGGAGGCCCTCTCAACAGGAACGGCGAGAGGAACTCTAGGGTCGTGCCACCATTCCAAGAGTCCCCCAGATGTCTCTGTCCATTCCAGAGGAACCTCTTTTCCCTTCACCGGCTCGTCTTTCACGCCGAGGATCGACTCACACCAAGGTGGCACTTGGCACAGCCCTGTGGGAAAGCCTCGAGGGACAGCCTCCAGGGAAAGCCACAGATCCCTTGATCCACGTGACAGGAAGCGTGATACTAATGCTACATATCGGGAGGAAAGCACACGTGCATGCGCCCACTCGAGACGAGGCCTGACCCCCTGGGGAGACTCAGAAGCACCCCAAGATCCATGGGAATACTGGAGAGGAATCCTCAGGTTCCAGCCCCGACTCCACACAAGGTCTTAGGCCCCGGTATGGACGGGAGAGGAATCCCGAGAGGTCCCCTAGCAACTCGCATGGGGACTGGCCTTTCCTGAGGCCACCAGAGCGGGTCCCTGAGGTCCCCGTCGTAACTCGAGGAGACCTGCCGCAACTCGAGAAAATCCAGGAGGTTCTCCCCTGCAGGCGAGATGAGGCCCATTTCCGCAGAGGCTTCTCGGGGCTAATCACACCTCACCTCTGGAACGTCGAAAGGTTCCTTCCCACCCTTGGTACAACTCAAGAAGTTCCCCGACATACCCGTCTCCACTCGAGAGGAAACACGAGGGTCCCGCCCACATCCAGAGGAGCCCCGTTTCCGCCTTGTAGCTCGAGGTGAGGGATCCTTTCCCTGCTGCGTCGAGAAAGAATTCCCGGCGTTCCCGTCGCATCTCAAGAGGAGGTCCTCTCAACAGCAACGGCGAGAGGAACTCCAGGGTCGTGCCACCATTCCAAAAGTCCCCCAGATGTCTCTGTCCATTCCAGAGGAACCTCTTTTCCCTTCACCGGCTCGTCTTTCACACCGAGGATCGACTCACACCAAGGTGGCACTTGGCACAGCCCTGTGGGAAAGCCTCGTGGGAAAGCCTCGAGGAAAAGCCTCAAGGGAAAGCCACAGATCCCTTGATCCACGTGACAGGAAGCGTGACCCTGCTGCTGCAGCTCGGGAGGGAATCGCACGTGCATGCCCCCACTGAGACGAGGCCTTACTCCCCTGGGGAGACTGAGAGGCTCCCCAAGATCCATGTCAACACTGGAGAGGAATCCTCAGGTTCCGGCCCCGACTCCACACAAGGTCTTAGGCCCCGGCATCGATGGGAGAGGAATCCCGAGATGGCCCCTAGCAACTCGCATGGGGACTGGCCCTTCCTGAGGCCACCGGAGCGGGTCCCTGAGGTCCCCGTCGTAACTCGAGAAGACCTGCCGCAACTCGAGAATATCCAGGAGGTTCTCCCCTGCAGGCGCGCTGAGGCGCATTTCCGCAGAGGCTTCTCGGGGCTAATCACACCTCACCTCTGGAACGTCGAATGGGTCCTTCACACCCTTGGTGCAACTCAAGAAGTTCCCCGACATACCCGTCTCCACTCGAGAGGAAACACGAGGGTCCCGCCCACATCCAGAGGAGCCCCGTTTCCGCCTCGTAGCTCGAGGTGAGGGATCCTTTCCCTGCTTCGTCGGGAAAGAATTCCCGGCGTTCCCGTCGCATCTCAAGAGGAGGCCCTCTCAACAGGAACGGCGAGAGGAACTCCAGGGTCGTGCCACCATTCCAAGAGTCCCCCAGATGTCTCAATCCATTCCAGAGGAACCTCTTTTTCCTTCACCGGCTCGTCTTTCACGCCGAGGATCGACTCACACCAAGGTGGCACTTGGGACAGCCCTTGGGAAAGCCTCGTGGGAAAGCCTCGAGGGAAATCCTCGAGGGAAAGCCACAGATTCTTTGATCCACGTGACAGGAAGCGTGACCCTACTGCTGCATCTCGGGAGGGAAGCGCACGTGCATGCCCCGACTCGAGACGTTGCCTGACTCCCCTGGGGAGACTGAGAGGCACCCTAAGATCCATGTCAACACTGGAGAGGAAACCTCAGGTTCCGGCCCCGACTCCACACAAGGTCTTAGGCCCCGACATCGATGGGAGAGGAATCCCGAGATGGCCCCTAGCAACTCGCATGGGGACTGGCCCTTCCTGAGGCCACCAGAGCTGGTCCCTGAGGTCCCCGTCGGAACTCGTGAAGACCTGCCGCAACTCGAGAATATCCAGGAGGTTCTCCCCTGCAGGCGAGATGAGGCCCATTTCCGCAGAGGCTTCTCGGGGCTAATCACACCTCAACTCTGGAACGTCGAAAGGTTCCTTCCCACCCTTGGTACTACTCAAGAAGTTCCCCGACATACCCGTCTCCACTCGATAGGAAACACGAGGGTCCCGCCCACATCCCGAGGACACCCGTTTCCGCCTCGTAGCTCGAGGTGAGGGATCCTTTCCCTGCTTCGTCGGGAAAGAATTCCCGGAGTTCCCGTCGCATCTCAAGAGGAGGCCCTCTCAACAGGAAAGGCAAGAGGAATTCCAGGGTCGAGCCACCATTCCAAGAGTCCCCCAGATGTCTCAAACCATTCAGGAGGAACCTCTTTTTCCTTCACCGGATCGTCTTTCACGCCGAGGATCGACTCACACCAAGGTGGCACTTGGCACAGCCCTGTGGGAAAGCCTCGTGGTAAAGCCAGAGATCCCTTGATCCACGTGACAGGAAGCGTGACCCTGCTGCTGCAGCTCGGGAGGGAAGCGCACGTGCATACCCCCACTCGAGACGAGGCCTGACTCCCTTGGGGAGACTGAGAGGCACCCCAAGATCCATGTTAACACTGGAGAGGAATCCTAAGGTTTCGGCCCCGAAACCACACAAGGTCTTAGGCCCCGGTATCGGTGGGAGAGGAATCACGAGATGGCCCTTAGCAACTCGCATGCGGACTGGCCTTTCCTGAGGCCACCAGAGCGGGTCCCTGAGGTCCCCGTCGGAACTCGAGAAGACCTGCCGCAACTCGAGAATATCCAGGAGGTTCTCCCCTGCAGGCGAGATGAGGCCCATTTCCGTAGAGGCTTCTCGGGGCTAATCACACCTCACGTTTGGAACGTCGAAAGGGTCCTTCACACCCTTGGTGCAACTCAAGAAGTTCCCCGACATACCCGTCTCCACTCAAGAGGAAACATGAGGGTCCCGCCCACATGCAGAGGAGCCCCGTTTCCGCCTAGTAGCTCGAGGTGAGGGATCCTTTCCCTGCTTCGTCAGGAAAGAATTCCCGGCGTTCCCGTCGCATCTCAAGAGGAGGCCCTCTCAACAGGAACGGCGAGAGGAATTCCAGGATCGTGCCACCTTTCCAAAAGTCCCCCAGATGTCTCAGTCCATTCCAGAGGAAACTCTTTTCCCTTCACCGGCTCGTCTTTCACGCCGAGGATCGACTCACACCAAGGTGGCACTTGGCACAGCCTTGTGGGAAAGCCTCGTGGGAAAGCCTCGAGGGAAAGCCTCGAGGGAAAGCCTCAAGGGAAAGCCACAGATCCCTTCATCCACGTGACAGGAAGCGTGACCCTACTGCTGCAGCTCGGGAGGGAAGCGCACGTGCATGCCCCCACTCCAGACGAGGCCTGACTCCCCTGGGGAGACTGAGAGGCACCCCAAGATCCATGTCTACACTGGAGAGGAATCCTCAGGTTCCGGCCCCGACTCCACACAAGGTCTTAGGCACCGGCATCGATGGGAGAGGAATCCCGAAATGGCCCCTAGCAACTCGCATGGGGACTGGCCCTTCCTGAGGCCACCGGAGCGGGTCCCTGAGGTCCCCGTCGTAACTCGAGAAGACCTGCCGCAACTCGAGAATATCCAGGAGGTTCTCCCCTGCAGGCGCTATGAGGCCCATTTCCGCAGAGGCTTCTCGGGGCTAATCACACCTCACCTCTGGAACGTCAAAAGGGTCCTTCACTCCCTTGGTGCAACTCAAGAAGTTCCCCGACATACCCGTCTCCACTCGAGAGGAAACACGAGGGTACCTCCCACATCCAGAGGAGCCCCGTTTCCGCCTCGTAGCTCGAGGTGAGGGATCCTTTCCCTACTTCGTCGGGAAAGAATTCCCGGCGTTCTCGTCGCATCTCAAGAGGAGACCCTCTCAACAGGAACGGCGAGAGGAACTCCAGGGCCGTGCCACCATTCCAAGAGTCCCCCAGATGTCTCAGTCCATTCCAGAGGAACCTCTTTTTCCTTCACCGGCTCGTCTTTCACGCCGAGGATCGACTCACACCAAGGTGGCACTTGGCACAGCCCTGTGGGAAAGCCTCGTGGGAAAGCCTCGTGGGAAAGCCTCGAGGGAAAGCCACAGATCCCTTGATCCACGTGACAGGAAGCGTGACCCTACTGCTGCAGTTCGGGAGGAAAGCGCACGTGCATGCCCCCACTCGAGACGGGGCCTGACTCCCCTGGGGAGACTGAGAGGCACCCAAGATCCATGTCATCACTGGAGAGGAATCCTCAGGTTCCGGCCCCGACTCCACACAAGGTCTTAGGCACCGGAATCGATGGGAGAGGAATCTCGAGATGGCCCCTAGCAACTCGCATGGGGACTGGCCCTTCCTGAGGCCACCAGAGCGGGTCCCTGAGGTCCCCGTCGTAACTCGAAAAGACCTGCCGCAACTCGAGAATATCCAGGAGGTTCTCCCCTGCAGGCGAGATGAGGCCCATTTCCGCAGAGTCTTCTCGGGGCTAATCACACCTCACCTCTGGAACGTCGAAAGGGTCCTTCACTCCCTTGGTGCAACTCAAGAAGTTCCCCGACATACCCGTCTCCACTCGAGAGGAAACACGAGGGTCTCGCCCACATCCAGAGGAGACCCGTTTCCTCCTCGTAGCTCGAGGTGAGGGATCCTTTCCCTGCTTCGTCGGGAAAGAATTCCGGGCGTTCCTGTCGCATCTCAAGAGTAGGCCCTCTCAGCAGGAACGGCGAGAGGAACTCCAGGGTCGAGCCACCATTCCAAGAGTCCCCCAGATGTCTCAATCCATTCCAGAGGAACCTCTTTTTCCTTCACCGGCTCGTCTTTCACGCCGAGGATCGACTCACACCAAGGTGGCACTTGGCACAGCCCTGTGGGAAAGCCTCGTGGGAAAGCCACAGATCCCTTGATCCACGTGACAGGAAGCGTGACCCTGCTGCTGCAGCTCGGGAGGGAAGCGCACGTGCATGCCCCCACTCGAGACGAGGCCTGACTCCCTTGAGGAGACTGAGAGGCACCCCAAGATCCGTGTCAACACTGGAGAGGAATCCTCAGGTTCCGGCCCCGAATCCACACAAGGTCTTAGGCCCCGGCATCGATGGGAGAGGAATCCCAAGATGGCCCTTAGCAACTCGCATGGGGACTGGCCCTTCCTGAGGCCACCAGAGCGGGTCCCTGAGGTCCCTGTCGTAACTCGAGAAGACCTGCCGCAACTCGAGAATATCCAGGAGGTTCTCCCCTGCAGGCGAGATGAGGCCCATTTCCGCAGAGGATTCTCGGGGCTAATCACACCTCACATTTGGAACGTCAAAAGGGTCCTTCACACCCTTGGTGCAACTCAAGAAGTTCCCCGACATACCCGTCTCCACTCGAGAGGAAACACGAGGGTCCCGCCCACATCCGGAGGAGACCCGTTTCCTTCTCGTAGCTCGAGGTGAGGGATCCTTTCCCTGCTTCGTCGGGAAAGAATTCCGGGCGTTCCCGTCGCATCTCAAGAGGAGGCCCTCTCAACAGGAACGGCGAGAGGAACTCCAGGGTCGAGCCACCATTCCAAGAGTCCCCCAGATGTCTCAATCCATTCCAGATGAACCTCTTTTTCCTTCACCGGCTCGTCTTTCACGCCGAGGATCGACTCACACCAAGGTGGCACTTGGCACAGCCCTGTGGGAAAGCCTCGTGGGAAAGCCACAGATCCCTTTATCCACGTGACAGAAAGCGTGACCCTGCTGCTGCAGCTCGGGAGGGAAGCGCACGTGCATACCCCCACTCGAGACGAGGCCTGACTCCCTTGGGGAGACTGAGAGGCACCCCAAGATCCATGTTAACACTGGAGAGGAATCCTCAGGTTTCGGCCCCGAATCCACACAAGGTCTTAGGCCCCGGTATCGATGGGAGAGGAATCACGAGATGGCCCTTAGCAACTCGCATGGGGACTGGCCTTTCCTGAGGCCACCAGAGCGGGTCCCTGAGGTCCCCGTCGTAACTCGAGAAGACCTGCCGCAACTCGAGAATATCCAGGAGGTTCTCCCCTGCAGGCGAGATGAGGCCCATTTCCGTAGAGGCTTCTCGGGGCTAATCACACCTCACGTTTGGAACGTCGAAAGGGTCCTTCACACCCTTGGTGCAACTCAAGAAGTTCCCCGACATACCCGTCTCCACTCGAGAGGAAACACGAGGGTCCCGCCCACATGCAGAGGAGCCCCGTTTCCGCCTCGTAGCTCGAGGTGAGGTATCCTTTCCCTACATCGTCGGGAAAGAATTCCCGGCGTTCTCGTCGCATCTCAAGAGGAGGCCCTCTCAACAGGAACGGCGAGAGGAACTCCAGGGCCGTGCCACCATTCCAAGAGTCCCCCAGATGTCTCAGTCCATTCCAGAGGAACCTCTTTTTCCTTCACCGGCTCGTCTTTCACGCCGAGGATCGACTCACACCAATGTGGCACTTGGCACAGCCCTGTGGGAAAGCCTCGTGGGAAAGCCTCGTGGGAAAGCCTCGAGGGAAAGCCACAGATCCCTTGATCCACGTGACAGGAAGCGTGACCCTACTGCTGCAGCTTGGGAGGAAACCGCACGTGCATGCTCCCACTCGAGACGAGGCCTGACTCCCCTGGGGAGACTGAGAGGCACCCAAGATCCATGTCAACACTGGAGAGGAATCCTCACATTCTGGCCCCGACTCCTCACAAGGTCTTAGGCCCCGGCATCGACGGGAGAGGAATCTCGAGATGGCCCCTAGCAACTCGCATGGGGACTGACCCTTCCTGAGGCCACCAGAGCGGGTCCCTGAGGTCCCCGTCGTAACACGAGAAGACCTGCCGCAACTCGAGAATATCCAGGAGGTTCTCCCCTGCAGGCGAGATGAGGCCCATTTCCGTAGAGGCTTCTCGGGGCTAATCACACCTCACCTCTGGAACGTCGAAAGGGTCCTTCACTCCCTTGGTGCAACTCAAGAAGTTCCCCGACATACCCGTCTCCACTCGAGAGGAAACACGAGGGTCCCGCCCACATCCAGAGGAGACCCGTTTCCTCCTCGTAGCTCGAGGTGAGGGATCCTTTCCCTGCTTCGTCGGGAAAGAATTCCGGGCGTTCCCGTCGCCTCTCAAGAGGAGGTCCTCTCAACAGGAACGGCGAGAGGAACTCCAGGTTCGTGCCACCATTCCGAAAGTCCCCCAGAAGTCTCTGTCCATTCCAGAGGAACCTCTTTTCCCTTCATCGGCTCGTCTTTCACGCCGAGGATCGACTCACACCAAGGTGGCACTTGGCACAGCCCTGTGGGAAAGCCTCGTGGGAAAGCCACAGATCCCTTGATCCACGTGACAGGAAGCGTGACCCTACTGCTGCAGCTCGGGAGGGAAGCGCACGTGCATCCCCCACACGAGACGAGTCCTGACTCCCCTGGGGAGACTCAGAGGCACCCCAAAATCCATGTCAACACTGGAGAGGAATCCTCAGGTTCCGGCCCCGACTCCTCACAAGGTCTTAGGCCCCGGCATCGACGGGAGAGGAATCTCGAGATGGCCCCTAGCAACTCGCATGGGGACTGGCCCTTCCTGAGGCCACCAGAGCGGGTCCCTGAGGTCCCCGTCGTAACACGAGAAGACCTGCCGCAACTCGAGAATATCCAAGAGGTTCTCCCATGCAGGCGATATGAGGCCCATTTCCAAAGAGGCTTCTCGGGGCTAATCACACCTCACCTCTGGAACGTCGAAAGGGTCCTTCACTCCCTCGGTGCAACTCAAGAAGATCCCTGACATACCCGTCTCCACTCGAGAGGAAACACGAGGGTCCCGCCCACATCCAGAGGAGACCCGTTTCCTCCTCGTAGCTCGAGGTGAGGGATCCTTTCCCTGCTTCGTCGGGAAAGAATTCCGGGCGTTCCCGTCGCATCTCAAGAGGAGGTCCTCTCAACAGGAACGGCGAGAGGAACTCCAGGTTCGTGCCACCATTCCGAAAGTCCCCCAGAAGTCTCTGTCCATTCCAGAGGAACCTCTTTTCCCTTCACCGGCTCGTCTTTCACGCCGAGGATCGACTCACACCAAGGTGGCACTTGGCACAGCCCTGTGGGAAAGCCTCGTGGGAAAGCCTTGAGGGAAATCCTCGATGGAAAGCCACAGATCCTTTGATCCACGTGAAAGGAAGCGTGACCCTACTGCTGCAGCTCGGGAGGGAATCGCACGTGCATGCCCCCACTCGAGACGAGGCCTGACTCCCCTGGGGAGACTGAGAGGCACCCCAAGATCCATGTCAACACTGGAGAGGAATCCTCAGGTTCCGGCCCCGACTCCACACAAGGTCTTAGGCCCCGGCATCGATGGGAGAGGAATCCCGAGATGGCCCCTAGCAACTCGCATGGGGACTGGCCCTTCCTGAGGCCACCAGAGCGGGTCCCTGAGGTCCCCGTCGTAACTCGAGAAGACCTGCCGCAACTCGAGAATATCCAGGAGGTTCTCCTCTGCAGGCGAAATGAGGCCCATTTCCACAGAGGCTTCTCGGGGCTAATCACACCTCACCTCTGGAACGTCGAAAGGGTCCTTCACTCCCTTGGTGCAACTCAAGAAGTTCCCCGACATACCCGTCTCCACTCGAGAGGAAACACGAGGGTGCCGCCCACATCCCGAGGAGCCCCGTTTCCGCCTAGTAGCTCGAGGTGAGGGATCCTTTCCCTGCTTCGTCGGGAAAGAATTCCCGGCCTTCCCGTCGCATCTCAAGAGGAGGCCCTCTCAACAGGAACGGCGAGAGGAACTCCAGGGTCGTGCCACCATTCCAAGAGTCCCCCAGATGTCTCTGTCCATTCCAGAGGAACCTCTTTTCCCTTCACCGGCTCGTCTTTCACGCCGAGGATCGACTCACACCAAGGTGGCACTTGGCACAGCCCTGTGGGAAAGCCTCGTGGGAAAGCCTCGAGGGAAATCCTCGAGGGAAAGCCACAGATCCTTTGATCCACGTGACAGGAAGCGTGACCCTACTGCTGCATCTCGGGAGGGAATCGCACGTGCATGCCCCGACTCGAGACGTTGCCTGACTCCCCTGGGGAGACTGAGAGGCACCCTAAGATCCATGTCAACACTGGAGAGGAAACCTCAGGTTCCGGCCCCGACTCCACACAAGGTCTTAGGCCCCGGCATCGATGGGAGAGGAATCCCGAGATGGCCCCTAGCAACTCGCATGGGGACTGGCCCTTCCTGAGGCCACCAGAGCGGGTCCCTGAGGTCCCTGTCGTAACTCGAGAAGACCTGCCGCAACTCGAGAATATCCAGGAGGTTCTCCCCTGCAGGCGAGATGAGGCCCATTTCCGCAGAGGCTTCTCGGGGCTAATCACACCTCACATTTGGAACGTCAAAAGGGTCCTTCACACCCTTGGTGCAACTCAAGAAGTTCCCCGACATACCCGTCTCCACTCGAGAGGAAACATGAAGGTCCCGCCCACATGCAGAGGAGCCCCGTTTCCGCCTAGTAGCTCGAGGTGAGGGATCCTTTCCCTGCTTCGTCGGGAAAGAATTCCCGGCTTTCCCGTCGCATCTCAAGAGGAGGCCCTCTCAACAGGAACGGCGAGAGGAACTCCAGGGTCGTGCCACCATTCCAAGAGTCCCCCAGATGTCTCAGTCCATTCCAGAGGAACCTCTTTTCCCTTCACCGGCTCGTCTTTCACGCCGAGGATCGACTCACACCAAGGTGGCACTTGGCACAGCCCTGTGGGAAAGCCTCGTGGGAAAGCCTCGAGGGAAAGCCTCGAGGGAAAGCCACAGATCCCTTGATCCACGTGACAGGAAGCGTGACCTTACTGCTGCAGCTCGGGAGGGAAGCGCACGTGCATGCCCCCACTCGAGGCGAGTCCTGACTCCCCTGGGGAGACTCAGAGGCACCCCAAAATCCATGTCAACACTGGAGAGGAATCCTCAGGTTCTGGCCCCGACTCCACACAAGGTCTTAGGCCCCGGCATCGACGGGAGAGGAATCTCGAGATGGCCCCTAGCAACTCGCATGGGGACTGGCCCTTCCTGAGGCAACCAGAGCGGGTCCCTGAGGTCCCCGTCGTAACTCGAGAAGACCTGCCGCAACTCGAGAATATCCAGGAGGTTCTCCCCTGCAGGCGAGATGAGGCCCATTTCCGCAGAGGCTTCTCGGGGCTAATCACACCTCACCACTGGAACGTCGAAACGGTCCTTCACTCCCTTGGTGCAACTCAAGAAGTTCCCCGACATACCCGTCTCCACTCGAGAGGAAACACGAGGGTCCCGCCCACATCCAGAGGAGACCCGTTTCCTCCTCGTAGCTCGAGGTGAGGGATCCTTTCCCTGCTTCGTCGGGAAAGAATTCCGGGCGTTCCCGTCGCATCTCAAGAGGAGGCCCTCTCAACAGGAACGGCGAGAGGAACTCCAGGGTCGAGCCACCATTCCAAGAGTCCCCCAGATGTCTCAATCCATTCCAGATGAACCTCTTTTTCCTTCACCGGCTCGTCTTTCACGCCGAGGATCGACTCACACCAAGGTGGCACTTGGCACAGCCCTGTGGGAAAGCCTCGTGGTAAAGCCACAGATCCCTTTATCCACGTGACAGAAAGCGTGACCCTGCTGCTGCAGCTCGGGAGGGAAGCGCACGTGCATACCCCCACTCGAGACGAGGCCTGACTCCCTTGGGGAGACTGAGAGGCACCCCAAGATCCATGTTAACACTGGAGAGGAATCCTCAGTTTTCGGCCCCGAATCCACACAAGGTCTTAGGCCCCGGTATCGATGGGAGAGGAATCACGAGATGGCCCTTAGCAACTCGCATGGGACTGGCCTTTCCTGAGGCCACCAGAGCGGGTCCCTGAGGTCCCCGTCGTAACTCGAGAAGACCTGCCGCAACTCGAGAATATCCAGGAGGTTCTCCCCTGCAGGCGAGATGAGGCCCATTTCCGTAGAGGCTTCTCGGGGCTAATCACACCTCACGTTTGGAACGTCGAAAGGGTCCTTCACACCCTTGGTGCAACTCAAGAAGTTCCCCGACATACCCGTCTCCACTCGAGAGGAAACACGAGGGTCCCGCCCACATGCAGAGGAGCCCCGTTTCCGCCTCGTAGCTCGAGGTGAGGTATCCTTTCCCTACATCGTCGGGAAAGAATTCCCGGCGTTCTCGTCGCATCTCAAGAGGAGGCCCTCTCAACAGGAACGGCGAGAGGAACTCCAGGGCCGTGCCACCATTCCAAGAGTCCCCCAGATGTCTCAGTCCATTCCAGAGGAACCTCTTTTTCCTTCACCGGCTCGTCTTTCACGCCGAGGATCGACTCACACCAAGGTGGCACTTGGCACAGCCCTGTGGGAAAGCCTCGTGGGAAAGCCTCGTGGGAAAGCCTCGAGGGAAAGCCACAGATCCCTTGATCCACGTGACAGGAAGCGTGACCCTACTGCTGCAGCTCGGGAGGAAACCGCACGTGCATGCTCCCACTCGAGACGAGGCCTGACTCCCCTGGGGAGACTGAGAGGCACCCAAGATCCATGTCAACACTGGAGAGGAATCCTCACATTCTGGCCCCGACTCCTCACAAGGTCTTAGGCCCCGGCATCGACGGGAGAGGAATCTCGAGATGGCCCCTAGCAACTCGCATGGGGACTGACCCTTCCTGAGGCCACAAGAGCGGGTCCCTGAGGTCCCCGTCGTAACACGAGAAGACCTGCCGCAACTCGAGAATATAGAGGAGGTTCTCCCATGCAGGCGATATGAGGCCCATTTCCGCAGAGGCTTCTCGGGGCTAATCACACCTCACCTCTGGAACGTCGAAAGGGTCCTTCACTCCCTTGGTGCAACTCAAGAAGTTCCCCGACATACCCGTCTCCACTCGAGAGGAAACACGAGGGTCCCGCCCACATCCAGAGGAGACCCGTTTCCTCCTCGTAGCTCGAGGTGAGGGATCCTTTCCCTGCTTCGTCGGGAAAGAATTCCGGGCGTTCCCGTCGCCTCTCAAGAGGAGGTCCTCTCAACAGGAACGGCGAGAGGAACTCCAGGTTCGTGCCACCATTCCGAAAGTCCCCCAGAAGTCTCTGTCCATTCCAGAGGAACCTCTTTTCCCTTCATCGGCTCGTTTTTCACGCCGAGGATCGACTCACACCAAGGTGGCACTTGGCACAGCCCTGTGGGAAAGCCTCGTGGGAAAGCCACAGATCCCTTGATCCACGTGACAGGAAGCGTGACCCTACTGCTGCAGCTCGGGAGGGAAGCGCACGTGCATCCCCCACACGAGACGAGTCCTGACTCCCCTGGTGAGACTCAGAGGCACCCCAAAATCCATGTCAACACTGGAGAGGAATCCTCAGGTTCCGGCCCCGACTCCTCACAAGGTCTTAGGCCCCGGCATCGACGGGAGAGGAATCTCGAGATGGCCCCTAGCAACTCGCATGGGGACTGGCCCTTCCTGAGGCCACCAGAGCGGGTCCCTGAGGTCCCCGTCGTAACTCGAGAAGACCTGCCGCAACTCGAGAATATCCAGGAGGTTCTCCTCTGCAGGCGAAATGAGGCCCATTTCCACAGAGGCTTCTCGGGGCTAATCACACCTCACCTCTGGAACGTCGAAAGGGTCCTTCACTCCCTTGGTGCAACTCAAGAAGTTCCCCGACATACCCGTCTCCACTCGAGAGGAAACACGAGGGTGCCGCCCACATCCCGAGGAGCCCCGTTTCCGCCTAGTAGCTCGAGGTGAGGGATCCTTTCCCTGCTTCGTCGGGAAAGAATTCCCGGCCTTCCCGTCGCATCTCAAGAGGAGGCCCTCTCAACAGGAACGGCGAGAGGAACTCCAGGGTCGTGCCACCATTCCAAGAGTCCCCCAGATGTCTCTGTCCATTCCAGAGGAACCTCTTTTCCCTTCACCGGCTCGTCTTTCACGCCGAGGATCGACTCACACCAAGGTGGCACTTGGCACAGCCCTGTGGGAAAGCCTCGTGGGAAAGCCTCGAGGGAAATCCTCGAGGGAAAGCCACAGATCCTTTGATCCACGTGACAGGAAGCGTGACCCTACTGCTGCATCTCGGGAGGGAATCGCACGTGCATGCCCCGAATCGAGACGTTGCCTGACTCCCCTGGGGAGACTGAGAGGCACCCTAAGATCCATGTCAACACTGGAGAGGAAACCTCAGGTTCCGGCCCCGACTCCACACAAGGTCTTAGGCCCCGGCATCGATGGGAGAGGAATCCCGAGATGGCCCCTAGCAACTCGCATGGGGACTGGCCCTTCCTGAGGCCACCAGAGCTGGTCCCTGAGGTCCCCGTCGGAACTCGAGAAGACCTGCCGCAACTCGAGAATATCCAGGAGGTTCTCCCCTGCAGGCGAGATGAGGCCCATTTCCCCAGAGGCTTCTCGGGGCTAATCACACCTCAACTCTGGAACGTCGAAAGGTTCCTTCCCACCCTTGGTACTACTCAAGAAGTTCCCCGACATACCCGTCTACACTCGATAGGAAACACGAGGGTCCCGCCCACATCCCGAGGACACCCGTTTCCGCCTCGTAGCTCGAGGTGAGGGATCCTTTCCCTGCTTCGTCGGGAAAGAATTCCCGGAGTTCCCGTCGCATCTCAAGAGGAGGCCCTCTCAACAGGAAAGGCAAGAGGAATTCCAGGGTCGAGCCACCATTCCAAGAGTCCCCCAGATGTCTCAAACCATTCAGGAGGAATCTCTTTTTCCTTCACCGGATCGTCTTTCACGCCGAGGATCGACTCACACCAAGGTGGCACTTGGCACAGCCCTGTGGGAAAGCCTCGTGGTAAAGCCACAGATCCCTTTATCCACGTGACAGGAAGCGTGACCCTGCTGCTGCAGCTCGGGCGGGAAGCGCACGTGCATACCCCCACTCGAGACGAGGCCTGACTCCCTTGGGGAGACTGAGAGGCACCCCAAGATCCATGTCAACACTGGAGAGGAATCCTCAGGTTTCGGCCCCGAATCCACACAAGGTCTTAGGCCCCGGTATCGATGGGAGAGGAATCCCGAGATGGCCCTTAGCAACTCGCATGGGGACTGGCCTTTCCTGAGGCCACCAGAGCGGGTCCCTGAGGTCCCCGTCGTAACTCGAGAAGACCTGCCGCAACTCGAGAATATCCAGGAGGTTCTCCCCTGCAGGCGAGATGAGGCCCATTTCCGTAGAGGCTTCTCGGGGCTAATCACACCTCACGTTTGGAACGTCGAAAGGGTCCTTCACACCCTTGGTGCAACTCAAGAAGTTCCCCGACATACCCGTCTCCACTCGAGAGGAAACATGAGGGTCCCGCCCACATGCAGAGGAGCCCCGTTTCCGCCTAGTAGCTCGAGGTGAGGGATCCTTTCCCTGCTTCGTCAGGAAAGAATTCCCGGCGTTCCCGTCGCATCTCAAGAGGAGGCCCTCTCAACAGGAACGGCGAGAGGAATTCCAGGGTCGTGCCACCTTTCCAAAAGTCCCCCAGATGTCTCAGTCCATTCCAGAGGAAACTCTTTTCCCTTCACCGAATCGTCTTTCACGCCGAGGATCGACTCACACCAAGGTGGCACTTGGCACAGCCCTGTGGGAAAGCCTCGTGGGAAAGCCTCGAGGGAAAGCCTCGAGGGAAAGCCTCAAGGGAAAGCCACAGATCCCTTCATCCACGTGACAGGAAGCGTGACCCTACTGCTGCAGCTCGGGAGGGAAGCGCACGTGCATGCCCCCACTCGAGACGAGGCCTGACTCCCCTGGGGAGACTGAGAGGCACCCCAAGATCCATGTCTACACTGGAGAGGAATCCTCAGGTTCCGGCCCCGACTCCACACAAGGTCTTAGGCACCGGCATCGATGGGAGAGGAATCCCGAAATGGCCCCTAGCAACTCGCATGGGGACTGGCCCTTCCTGAGGCCACCGGAGCGGGTCCCTGAGGTCCCCGTCGTAACTCGAGAAGACCTGCCGCAACTCGAGAATATCCAGGAGGTTCTCCCCTGCAGGCGCTATGAGGCCCATTTCCGCAGAGGCTTCTCGGGGCTAATCACACCTCACCTCTGGAACGTCAAAAGGGTCCTTCACTCCCTTGGTGCAACTCAAGAAGTTCCCCGACATACCCGTCTCCACTCGAGAGGAAACACGAGGGTACCTCCCACATCCAGAGGAGCCCCGTTTCCGCCTCGTAGCTCGAGGTGAGGGATCCTTTCCCTACTTCGTCGGGAAAGAATTCCCGGCGTTCTCGTCGCATCTCAAGAGGAGACCCTCTCAACAGGAACGGCGAGAGGAACTCCAGGGCCGTGCCACCATTCCAAGAGTCCCCCAGATGTCTCAGTCCATTCCAGAGGAACCTCTTTTTCCTTCACCGGCTCGTCTTTCACGCCGAGGATCGACTCACACCAAGGTGGCACTTGGCACAGCCCTGTGGGAAAGCCTCGTGGGAAAGCCTCGTGGGAAAGCCTCGAGGGAAAGCCACAGATCCCTTGATCCACGTGACAGGAAGCGTGACCCTACTGCTGCAGCTCGGGAGGAAAGCGCACGTGCATGCCCCCACTCGAGACGGGGCCTGACTCCCCTGGGGAGACTGAGAGGCACCCAAGATCCATGTCATCACTGGAGAGGAATCCTCAGGTTCCGGCCCCGACTCCACACAAGGTCTTAGGCACCGGAATCGATGGGAGAGGAATCTCGAGATGGCCCCTAGCAACTCGCATGGGGACTGGCCCTTCCTGAGGCCAACAGAGCGGGTCCCTGAGGTCCCCGTCGTAACTCGAAAAGACCTGCCGCAACTCGAGAATATCCAGGAGGTTCTCCCCTGCAGGCGAGATGAGGCCCATTTCCGCAGAGTCTTCTCGGGGCTAATCACACCTCACCTCTGGAACGTCGAAAGGGTCCTTCACTCCCTTGGTGCAACTCAAGAAGTTCCCCGACATACCCGTCTCCACTCGAGAGGAAACACGAGGGTCCCGCCCACATCCAGAGGAGACCCGTTTCCTCCTCGTAGCTCGAGGTGAGGGATCCTTTCCCTGCTTCGTCGGGAAAGAATTCCGGGCGTTCCCGTCGCATCTCAAGAGGAGGCCCTCTCAGCAGGAATGGCGAGAGGAACTCCAGGGTCGAGCCACCATTCCAAGAGTCCCCCAGATGTCTCAATCCATTACAGAGGAACCTCTTTTTCCTTCACCGGCTCGTCTTTCACGCCGAGGATCGACTCACACCAAGGTGGCACTTGGCACAGCCCTGTGGGAAAGCCTCGTGGGAAAGCCACAGATCCCTTGATCCACGTGACAGGAAGCGTGACCCTGCTGCTGCAGCTCGGGAGGGAAGCGCACGTGCATGCCCCCACTCGAGACGAGGCCTGACTCCCTTGGGGAGACTGAGAGGCACCCCAAGATCCGTGTCAACACTGGAGAGGAATCCTCAGGTTCCGGCCCCCGACTCCACACAAGGTCTTAGGCCCCGGCATCGATGGGAGAGGAATCCCGAGATGGCCCGTAGCAACTCGCATGGGGACTGGCCTTTCCTGAGGCCAACAGAGCGGGTCCCTGAGGTCCCCGTCGTAACTCGAGAAGACCTGCCGCAACTCGAGAATATCCAGGAGGTTCTCCCCTGCAGGCGCGATGAGGCCCATTTCCGCAGAGGCTTCTCGGGGCTAATCACACCTCACCTCTGGAACGTCGAAAGGGTCCTTCACACCCTTGGTGCAACTCAAGAAGTTCCCCGACATACCCGTCTCCACTCGAGAGGAAACACGAGGGTCCCGCCCACATCCAGAGGAGCCCTGTTTCCGCCTCATAGCTCGAGATGAGGGATCCTTTCCGTGTTTCGTCGGGAAAGAGTTCCCGGCGTTCCCGTCGCATCTGAAGAGGAGGCCCTCTCAACAGGAACGGCGAGAGGAACTCCAGGGTCGTGCCACCATTCCAAGAGTCCCCCAGATGTCTCTGTCCATTCCAGAGGAACCTCTTTTTCCTTCACCGGCTCGTCTTTCACGCCGAGGATCGACTCACACCAAGGTGGCACTTGGCACAGCCCTCTGGGAAAGCCTCTTGGGAAAGCCACAGATCCCTTTATCCACGTGACAGGAAGCGGGACCCTTCTGCGGCAGCTCGGGAGGGAAGCGCAAGTACATGCCCCCACTCGAGACGAGTCCTGACTCCCCTGGGGAGACTCAGAGGCATCCCAAAACCCATGTCAACACTGGAGAGGTATCCTCAGGTTCTGGCCGAGACTCCACACAAGGTCTTAGGCCCCGGAATCGACGGGAGAGGAATCTCGAGATGGCCCGTATCAACTCGCATGGGGACTGGCCCTTCCTGAGGCCACCAGAGCGATTCGCTGAGGTCCCCGTCGTAACTCGAGAAGACCTGCCGCAACTAGAGAATATCCAGGAGGTTCTCCCCTGCAGGCGAGATGAGGCCCATTGCCGCAGAGGCTTCTCGGGGCTAATCACACCTCACCTCTGGAACGTCGAAAGGGTCCTTCACACCCTTGGTGCAACTCAAGAAGTTCCCCGACATACCCGTCTCCACTCAAGAGTAAACACGAGGGTCCCGCCCACATCCCGAGGAGCCCCGTTTCCGTCTCGTAGCTCGAGGTGAGGGATCCTTTCCCTGCTTCGTCGGGAAAGAATTCCCGGCGTTCCCGTCGCATCTCAAGAGGAGGCCCTCTCAACAGGAACGGCGAGAGGAACTCCAGGGTCGTGCCACCATTCCAAGAGTTCTCCAGATGTCTCAATCCATTCCAGAGGAACCTCTTTTTCCTTCACCGGCTCGTCTTTCACGCCGAGGATCGACTCACACCAAGGTGGCACTTGGCACAGCCCTGTGGGAAAGCCTCTTGGGAAAGCCTCGAGGGAAAGCCTCAAGGGAAAGCCACAGATCCCTTGATCCACGTGACAGGAAGCGTGACCCTGCTGCTGCAGCTCGGGAGGGAAGCGCACGTGCATGCCCCCACTCGAGACGAGGCTTGACTCCCCTGGGGAGACTGAGTGGCACCCCAAGATCCATGTCAACACTGGAGAGGAATCCTCAGGTTCTGGCCTCCACTCCACACAAGGTCTTAGGCACCGGCATCGATGGGAGAGGAATCCCGAGATGGCCCGTAGCAACTCGCATGGGGACTGGCCCTTCCTGAGGCCACCAGAGCGGGTCCCTGAGGTCCCCGTCGTAACTCGAGAAGACCTGCCGCAACTCGAGAATATCCAGGAGGTTCTCCCCTGCAGGCGCGATGAGGCCCATTTCCGCAGAGGCTTCTCGGGGCTAACCACACCTCACCTCTGGAACGTCGAAAGGGTCCTTCACACCCTTGGTGCAACTCAAGAAGTTCCCCGACATACCCGTCTCCACTCGAGAGGAAACACGAGGGTTCCGCCCACATCCAGAGGAGCCCCGTTTCCGCCTCGTAGCTCGAGATGAGGGATCCTTTCCGTGCTTCGTCGGGAAAGAGTTCCCGGCGTTCCCGTCGCATCTGAAGAGGAGGCCCTCTCAACAGGAACGGCGAGAGGAACTCCAGGGTCGTGCCACCATTCCAAGAGTCCCCCAGATGTCTCTGTCCATTCCAGAGGAACCTCTTTTTCCTTCACCGGCTCGTCTTTCACGCCGAGGATCGACTCACACCAAGGTGGCACTTGGCACAGCCCTCTGGGAAAGCCTCTTGGGAAAGCCACAGATCCCTTTATCCACGTGACAGGAAGCGGGACCCTTCTGCGGCAGCTCGGGAGGGAAGCACAAGTGCATGCCCCCACTCGAGACGAGTCCTGACTCCCCTGGGGAGACTCAGAGGCACCTCAAAACCCTTGTCAACACTGGAGAGGTATCCTCAGGTTCTGGCCCCGACTCCACACAAGGTCTTAGGCCCCGGCATCGACGGGAGAGGAATCTCGAGATGGCCCCTATCAACTCGCATGGGGACTGGCCCTTCCTGAGGCCACCAGAGCGGGTCGCTGAGGTCCCCGTCGTAACTCGAGAAGACCTGCCGCAACTCGAGAATATCCAGGAGGTTCTCCCCTGCAGGCGAGATGAGGCCCATTGCCGCAGAGGCTTCTCGGGGCTAATCACACCTCACCTCTGGAACGTCGAAAGGGTCCTTCACACCCTTGGTGCAACTCAAGAAGTTCCCCGACATACCCGTCTCCACTCAAGAGTAAACACGAGGGTCCCGCCCACATCCCGAGGAGCCCCGTTTCCGTCTCGTAGCTCGAGGTGAGGGATCCTTTCCCTGCTTCGTCGGGAAAGAATTCCCGGCGTTCCCGTCGCATCTCAAGAGGAGGTCCTCTCAACAGGAACGGCGAGAGGAACTCCAGGGTCGTGCCACCATTCCAAGAGTTCTCCAGATGTCTCAATCCATTCCAGAGGAACCTCTTTTTCCTTCACCGGCTCGTCTTTCACGCCGAGGATCGACTCACACCAAGGTGGCACTTGGCACAGCCCTGTGGGAAAGCCTCTTGGGAAAGCCTCGAGGGAAAGCCTCAAGGGAAAGCCACAGATCCCTTGATCCACGTGACAGGAAGCGTGACCCTGCTGCTGCAGCTCGGGAGGGAAGCGCACGTGCATGCCCCCACTCGAGACGAGGCTTGACTCCCCTGGGGAGACTGAGTGGCACCCCAAGATCCATGTCAACACTGGAGAGGAATCCTCAGGTTCTGGCCTCGACTCCACACAAGGTCTTAGGCCCCGGCATCGATGGGAGAGGAATCCCGAGATGGCCCGTAGCAACTCGCATGGGGACTGGCCCTTCCTGAGGCCACCAGAGCGGGTCCCTGAGGTCCCCGTCGTAACTCGAGAAGACCTGCCGCAACTCGAGAATATCCAGGAGGTTCTCCCCTGCAGGCGCGATGAGGCCCATTTCCGCAGAGGCTTCTCGGGGCTAACCACACCTCACCTCTGGAACGTCGAAAGGGTCCTTCACACCCTTGGTGCAACTCAAGAAGTTCCCCGACATACCCGTCTCCACTCGAGAGGAAACACGTGGGTACCTCCCACATCCAGAGGAGCCCCGTTTCCGCCTCGTAGCTCGAGGTGAGGGATCCTTTCCCGACTTCGTCGGGAAAGAATTCCCGGCGTTCTCGTCGCATCTCAAGAGGAGACCCTCTCAACAGGAACGGCGAGAGGAACTCCAGGGTCGTGCCACCATTCCAAGAGTCCCCCAGATGTCTCAGTCCATTCCAGAGGAATCTCTTTTTCCTTCACCGGCTCGTCTTTCACGCCGAGGATCGACTCACACCAAGGTGGCACTTGGCACAGCCCTGTGGGAAAGCCTCGTGGGAAAGCCTCGTGGGAAAGCCTCGAGGGAAAGCCACAGATCCCTTGATCCACGTGACAGGAAGCCTGACCCTACTGCTGCAGCTCGGGAGGAAAGCGCACGTGCATGCCCCCACTCGAGACGAGGCCTGACTCCCCTGGGGAGACTGAGAGGCACCCCAAGATCCATGTCATCACTGGAGAGGAATCCTCAGGTTCCGGCCCCGACTCCACACAAGGTCTTAGGCACCGGAATCGATGGGAGAGGAATCTCGAGATGGCCCCTAGCAACTCGCATGGGGACTGGCCCTTCCTGAGGCCACCAGAGCGGGTCCCTGAGGTCCCCGTCGTAACTCGAGAAGACCTGCCGCAACTCGAGAATATCCAGGAGGTTCTCCCCTGCAGGCGAGGTGAGGCCCATTGCCGCAGAGGCTTCTCGGGGCTAATCACACCTCACCTCTGGAACGTCGAAAGGGTCCTTCACTCCCTTGGTGCAACTCAAGAAGTTCCCCGACATACAAGTCTCCACTCGAGAGGAAACACGAGGGTCCCGCCCACATCCAGAGGAGACCCGTTTCCTCCTCGTAGCTCGAGGTGAGGGATCCTTTCCCTGCTTCGTCGGGAAAGAATTCCGGGCGTTCCCGTCGCATTTCAAGAGGAGGCCCTCTCAGCAGGAACGGCGAGAGGAACTCCAGGGTCGAACCACCATTCCAAGAGTCCCCCAGATGTCTCAATCCATTATAGAGGAACCTCTTTTTCCTTCACCAGCTCGTCTTTCACGCCGAGGATCGACTCACACCAAGGTGGCACTTGGCACAGCCCTGTGGGAAAGCCTCGTGGGAAAGCCACAGATCCCTTGATCCACGTGACAGGAAGCGTGACCGTGCTGCTGCAGCTCGGGAGGGAAACGCACGTGCATGCCCCCACTCGAGACGAGGCCTGACTCCCCTGGGGAGACTGAGAGGCACCCCAAGATCCATGTCAACACTGGAGAGGAATCCTCAGGTTCCGGCCCCGACTCCACACAAGGTCTTAGGCACCGGCATCGATGGGAGAGGAATCCCGAGATGGCCCCTAGCAACTCGCATGGGGACTGGCCCTTCCTGAGGCCACCAGAGCGGGTCCCTGAGGTCCCCGTCGTAACTCGAGAAGACCTGCCGCAACTCGAGAATATCCAGGAGGTTCTCCCCTGCACGCGCGATGAGGCCCATTTCCGCAGAGGCTTCTCGGGGCTAATCACACCTCACCTCTGGAACGTCGAAAGGGTCCTTCACACCCTTGGTGCAACTCAAGAAGTTCCCCGACATACCCGTCTCCACTCTAGAGGAAACACGAGGGTCCCGCCCACATCCAGAGGAGCCCCGTTTCCGCCTCATAGCTCGAGATGAGGGATCCTTTCCGTGCTTCGTCGGGAAAGAGTTCCCGGCGTTCCCGTCGCATCTGAAGAGGAGGCCCTCTCAACAGGAACGGCGAGAGGAACTCCAGGGTCGTGCCACCATTCCAAGAGTCCCCCAGATATCTCTGTCCATTCCAGAGGAACCTCTTTTTCCTTCACCGGCTCGTCTTTCACGCCGAGGATCGACTCACACCAAGGTGGCACTTGGCACAGCCCTCTGGGAAAGCCTCTTGGGAAAGCCACAGATCCCTTTATCCACGTGACAGGAAGCGGGACCCTTCTGCGGCAGCTCGGGAGGGAAGCGCAAGTGCATGCCCCCACTCGAGACGAGTCCTGACTCCCCTGGGGAGACTCAGAGGCATCCCAAAACCCATGTCAACACTGGAGAGGTATCCTCAGGTTCTGGCCGAGACTCCACACAAGGTCTTAGGCCCCGGAATCGACGGGAGAGGAATCTCGAGATGGCCCGTATCAACTCGCATGGGGACTGGCCCTTCCTGAGGCCACCAGAGCGGGTCGCTGAGGTCCCCGTCGTAACTCGAGAAGACCTGCCGCAACTCGAGAATATCCAGGAGGTTCTCCCCTGCAGGCGAGATGAGGCCCATTTCCGCAGAGGCTTCTCGGGGCTAATCACACCTCACCTCTGGAACGTCGAAAGGGTCCTTCACACCCTTGGTGCAACTCAAGAAGTTCCCCGACATACCCGTCTCCACTCAAGAGTAAACACGAGGGTCCCGCCCACATCCCGAGGAGCCCCGTTTCCGTCTCGTAGCTCGAGGTGAGGGATCCTTTCCCTGCTTCGTCGGGAAAGAATTCCCGGCGTTCCCGTCGCATCTCAAGAGGAGGTCCTCTCAACAGGAACGGCGAGAGGAACTCCAGGGTCGTGCCACCATTCCAAGAGTTCTCCAGATGTCTCAATCCATTCCAGAGGAACCTCTTTTTCCTTCACCGGCTCGTCTTTCACGCCGAGGATCGACTCACACCAAGGTGGCACTTGGCACAGCCCTGTGGGAAAGCCTCTTGGGAAAGCCTCGAGGGAAAGCCTCAAGGGAAAGCCACAGATCCCTTGATCCACGTGACAGGAAGCGTGACCCTGCTGCTGCAGCTCGGGAGGGAAGCGCACGTGCATGCCCCCACTCGAGACGAGGCTTGACTCCCCTGGGGAGACTGAGTGGCACCCCAAGATCCATGTCAACACTGGAGAGGAATCCTCAGGTTCTGGCCTCGACTCCACACAAGGTCTTAGGCACCGGCATCGATGGGAGAGGAATCCCGAGATGGCCCGTAGCAACTCGCATGGGGACTGGCCCTTCCTGAGGCCACCAGAGCGGGTCCCTGAGGTCCCCGTCGTAACTCGAGAAGACCTGCCGCAACTCGAGAATATCCAGGAGGTTCTCCCCTGCACGCGAGATGAGGCCCATTTCCGCAGAGGCTTCTCGGGGCTAACCACACCTCACCTCTGGAACGTCGAAAGGGTCCTTCACACCCTTGGTGCAACTCAAGAAGTTCCCCGACATACCCGTCTCCACTCGAGAGGA
This sequence comes from Budorcas taxicolor, assembly GCF_023091745.1. NCBI lineage: Eukaryota > Metazoa > Chordata > Mammalia > Artiodactyla > Bovidae > Budorcas > Budorcas taxicolor. Next base: position 550,456 of record NC_068923.1, on the reverse strand, counting down.
AACACGAGGGTTCCGCCCACATCCAGAGGAGCCCCGTTTCCGCCTCGTAGCTCGAGATGAGGGATCCTTTCCGTGCTTCGTCGGGAAAGAGTTCCCGGCGTTCCCGTCGCATCTGAAGAGGAGGCCCTCTCAACAGGAACGGCGAGAGGAACTCCAGGGTAGTGCCACCATTCCAAGAGTCCCCCAGATGTCTCTGTCCATTCCAGAGGAACCTCTTTTTCCTTCACCGGCTCGTCTTTGACGCCGAGGATGGACTCACACCAAGGTGGCACTTGGCACAGCCCTGTGGGAAAGCCTCTTGGGAAAGCCACAGATCCCTTTATCCACGTGACAGGAAGCGGGACCCTTCTGCGGCAGCTCGGGAGGGAAGCGCAAGTGCATGCCCCCACTCGAGACGAGTCCTGACTCCCCTGGGGAGACTCAGAGGCACCCCAAAACCCATGTCAACACTGGAGAGGTATCCTCAGGTTCTGGCCCCGACTCCACACAAGGTCTTAGGCCCCGGCATCGACGGGAGAGGAATCTCGAGATGGCCCCTATCAACTCGCATGGGGACTGGCCCTTCCTGAGGCCACCAGAGCGGGTCGCTGAGGTCCCCGTCGTAACTCGAGAAGACCTGCCGCAACTCGAGAATATCCAGGAGGTTCTCCCCTGCAGGCGAGATGAGGCCCATTGCCGCAGAGGCTTCTCGGGGCTAATCACACCTCACCTCTGGAACGTCGAAAGGGTCCTTCACACCCTTGGTGCAACTCAAGAAGTTCCCCGACATACCCGTCTCCACTCAAGAGTAAACACGAGGGTCCCGCCCACATCCCGAGGAGCCCCGTTTCCGTCTCGTAGCTCGAGGTGAGGGATCCTTTCCCTGCTTCGTCGGGAAAGAATTCCCGGCGTTCCCGTCGCATCTCAAGAGGAGGTCCTCTCAACAGGAACGGCGAGAGGAACTCCAGGGTCGTGCCACCATTCCAAGAGTTCTCCAGATATCTCAATCCATTCCAGAGGAACCTCTTTTTCCTTCACCGGCTCGTCTTTCACGCCGAGGATCGACTCACACCAAGGTGGCACTTGGCACAGCCCTGTGGGAAAGCCTCTTGGGAAAGCCTCGAGGGAAAGCCTCAAGGGAAAGCCACAGATCCCTTGATCCACGTGACAGGAAGCGTGACCCTGCTGCTGCAGCTCGGGAGGGAAGCGCACGTGCATGCCCCCACTCGAGACGAGGCTTGACTCCCCTGGGGAGACTGAGTGGCACCCCAAGATCCATGTCAACACTGGAGAGGAATCCTCAGGTTCTGGCCTCGACTCCACACAAGGTCTTAGGCACCGGCATCGATGGGAGAGGAATTCCGAGATGGCCCGTAGCAACTCGCATGGGGACTGGCCCTTCCTGAGGCCACCAGAGCGGGTCCCTGAGGTCCCCGTCGTAACTCGAGAAGACCTGCCGCAACTCGAGAATATCCAGGAGGTTCTCCCCTGCAGGCGCGATGAGGCCCATTTCCGCAGAGGCTTCTCGGGGCTAACCACACCTCACCTCTGGAACGTCGATAGGGTCCTTCACACCCTTGGTGCAACTCAAGAAGTTCCCCGACATACCCGTCTCCACTCGAGAGGAAACACGAGGGTTCCGCCCACATCCAGAGGAGCCCCGTTTCCGCCTCGTAGCTCGAGATGAGGGATCCTTTCCGTGCTTCGTCGGGAAAGAGTTCCCGGCGTTCCCGTCGCATCTGAAGAGGAGGCCCTCTCAACAGGAACGGCGAGAGGAACTCCAGGGTCGTGCCACCATTCCAAGAGTCCCCCAGATGTCTCTGTCCATTCCAGAGGAACCTCTTTTTCCTTCACCGGCTCGTCTTTCACGCCGAGGATCGACTCACACCAAGGTGGCACTTGGCACAGCCCTCTGGGAAAGCCTCTTGGGAAAGCCACAGATCCCTTTATCCACGTGACAGGAAGCGGGACCCTTCTGCGGCAGCTCGGGAGGGAAGCGCAAGTGCATGCCCCCACTCGAGACGAGTCCTGACTCCCCTGGGGAGACTCAGAGGCACCCCAAAACCCATGTCAACACTGGAGAGGTATCCTCAGGTTCTGGCCCCGACTCCACACAAGGTCTTAGGCCCCGGCATCGACGGGAGAGGAATCTCGAGATGGCCCCTAGCAACTCGCATGGGGACTGGCCCTTCCTGAGGCCACCAGAGCGGGTCCCTGAGGTCCCCGTCGTAACTCGAGAAGACCTGCCGCAACTCGAGAATATCCAGGAGGTTCTCCCCTGCAGGCGAGATGAGGCCCATTGCCGCAGAGGCTTCTCGGGGCTAATCACACCTCACCTCTGGAACGTCGAAAGGGTCCTTCACACCCTTGGTGCAACTCAAGAAGTTCCCCGACATACCCGTCTCCACTCAAGAGTAAACACGAGGGTCCCGCCCACATCCCGAGGAGCCCCGTTTCCGTCTCGTAGCTCGAGGTGAGGGATCCTTTCCCTGCTTCGTCGGGAAAGAATTCCCGGCGTTCCCGTCGCATCTCAAGAGGAGGTCCTCTCAACAGGAACGGCGAGAGGAACTCCAGGGTCGTGCCACCATTCCAAGAGTCCCCCAGATGTCTCTGTCCATTCCAGAGGAACCTCTTTTCCCTTCACCGGCTCGTCTTTCACGCCGAGGATCGACTCACACCAAGGTGGCACTTGGCACAGCCCTGTGGGAAAGCCTCGTGGGAAAGCCTCAAGGGAAAGCCTCGAGGGCAAGCCACAGGTCCTTTGATCCACGTGACAGGAAGCGTGACCCTACTGCTGCAGCTCGGGAGGGAATCGCACGTGCATGCCCCCACTCGAGACGAGGCCTGACTCCCCTGGGGAGACTGAGAGGCTCCCCAAGATCCATGTCAACACTGGAGAGGAATCCTCAGGTTCCGGCCCCGACTCCACACAAGGTCTTAGGCCCCGGCATCGATGGGAGAGGAATCCCGAGATGGCCCCTAGCAACTCGCTTGGGGACTGGCCCTTCCTGAGGCCACCAGAGCGGGTCCCTGAGGTCCCCGTCGTAACTCGAGAAGACCTGCCGCAACTCGAGAATATCCAGGAGGTTCTCCCCTGCAGGCGAGATGAGGCCCATTTCCGCAGAGGCTTCTCGGGGCTAATCACACCTCACCTCTGGAACGTCGAGAGGGTCCTTCACTCCCTTGGTGCAACTCAAGAAGTTCCCCGACATACCCGTCTCCACTCGAGAGGAAACACGAGGGTCCCGCCCACATCCAGAGGAGCCCCGTTTCCGCCTCGTAGCTCGAGGTGAGGGATCCTTTCCCTGCTTCGTCGGGAAAGAATTCCGGGCGTTTCTGTCGCATCTCAAGAGGAGGTCCTCTCAACAGGAACGGCGAGAGGAACTCCAGGGTCGTGCCACCATTCCAAAAGTCCCCCAGATGTCTCTGTCCATTCCAGAGGAACCTCTTTTCCCTTCACCGGCTCGTCTTTCACGCCGAGGATCGACTCACACCAAGGTGGCACTTGGCACAGCCCTGTGGGAAAGCCTCGTGGGAAAGCCTCGAGGGAAATCCTCGAGGGAAAGCCACAGATCCTTTGATCCACGTGACAGGAAGCGTGACCCTACTGCTGCAGCTCGGGAGGGAATCGCACGTGCATGCCCCCACTCGAGACGAGGCCTGACTCCCCTGGGGAGACTCAGAGGCACCCCAAGATCCATGTCAACACTGGCGAGGAATCCTCAGGTTCCGGCCTCGACTCCACACAAGGTCTTAGGCCCCGGCATCTATGGGAGAGTAATCCCGAGATGGCCCCTAGCAACTCGCATGGGGACTGGCCCTTCCTGAGGCCACCAGAGCGTGTCCCTGAGGTCCCCGTCGTAACTAGAGAAGACCTGCCGCAACTCGAGAATATCCAGGAGGTTCTCCCCTGCAGGCGAGATGAGGCCCATTTCCGCAGAGGCTTCTCGGGGCTAATCACACCTCACCTCTGGAACGTCGAAAGGGTCCTTCACACCCTTGGTGCAACTCAAGAAGTTCCCCGACATACCCGTCTCCACTCGAGAGGAAACACGAGGGTCCCGCCCACATCCAGAGGAGCCCCGTTTCCGCATCGTAGCTCGAGGTGAGGGATCCTTTCCCTGCTTCATCAGGAAAGAATTCCGGGCGTTCCCGTCGCATCTCAAGAGGAGGCCCTCTCAACAGGAACGGCGAGAGGAACTCCAGGGTCGTGCCACCATTCCAAGAGTCCCCCAGATGTCTCAGTCCATTCCAGAGGAAACTCTTTTCCCTTCACCGGCTCGTCTTTCACGCCGAGGATCGACTCACACCAAGGTGGCACATGGCACAGCCCTGTGGGAAAGCCTCGTGGGAAAGCCTCGAGGGAAAGCCTCAAGGGAAAGCCACAGATCCCTTGATCCACGTGACAGGAAGCGTGACCCTGCTGCTGCAGCTCGGGAGGGAAACGCACGTGCATGCCCCCACTCGAGATGAGGCCTGACTCCCCTGGGGAGACTGAGAGGCACCCCAAGATCCATGTCAACACTGGAGAGGAATCCTCAGGTTCCGGACCCGACTCCACACAAGGTCTTAGGCACCGGCATCGATGGGAGAGGAATCCCGAGATGGCCCCTAGCAACTCGCATGGGGACTGGCCCTTCCTGAGGCCACCAGAGCGGGTCCCTGAGGTCCCCGTGGTAACTCGAGAAGACCTGCCGCAACTCGAGAATATCCAGGAGGTTCTCCCCTGCAGGCGCGATGAGGCCCATTTCCGCAGAGGCTTCACGGGGCTAATCACACCTCACCTCTGGAACGTCGAAAGGGTCCTTCACACCCTTGGTGCAACTCAAGAAGTTCCCCGACATACCCGTCTCCACTCGAGAGGAAACACGAGGGTCCCGCCCACATCCAGAGGAGCCCCGTTTCCGCCTCGTAGCTCGAGATGAGGGATCCTTTCCCTGCTTCGTCGGGAAAGAGTTCCCGGCGTTCCCGTCGCATCTGAAGAGGAGGCCCTCTCAACAGGAACGGCGAGAGGAACTCCAGGGTCGTGCCACCATTCCAAGAGTCCCCCAGATGTCTCTGTCCATTCCAGAGGAACCTCTTTTTCCTTCACCGGCTCGTCTTTCACGCCGAGGATCGACTCACACCAAGGTGGCACTTGGCACAGCCCTCTGGGAAAGCCTCTTGGGAAAGCCACAGATCCCTTTATCCACGTGACAGGAAGCGGGACCCTTCTGCGGCAGCTCGGGAGGGAAGCGCAAGTGCATGCCCCCACTCGAGACGAGTCCTGACTCCCCTGGGGAGACTCAGAGGCACCCCAAAACCCATGTCAACACTGGAGAGGTATCCTCAGGTTCTGGCCCCGACTCCACACAAGGTCTTAGGCCCCGGCATCGACGGGAGAGGAATCTTGAGATGGCCCCTATCAACTCGCATGGGGACTGGCCCTTCCTGAGGCCACCAGAGCGGGTCCCTGAGGTCCCCGTCGTAACTCGAGAAGACCTGCCGCAACTCGAGAATATCCAGGAGGTTCTCCCCTGCAGGCGAGATGAGGCCCATTGCCGCAGAGGCTTCTCGGGGCTAATCACACCTCACCTCTGGAACGTCGAAAGGGTCCTTCACACCCTTGGTGCAACTCAAGAAGTTCCCCGACATACCCGTCTCCACTCAAGAGTAAACACGAGGGTCCCGCCCACATCCCGAGGAGCCCCGTTTCCGTCTCGTAGCTCGAGTTGAGGGATCCTTTCCTTGCTTCGTCGGGAAAGAATTCCCGGCGTTCCCGTCGCATCTCAAGAGGAGGTCCTCTCAACAGGAACGGCGAGAGGAACTCCAGGGTCGTGCCACCATTCCAAGAGCCCCCAGATGTCTCTGTCCATTCCAGAGGAACCTCTTTTCCCTTCACCGGCTCGTCTTTCACGCCGAGGATCGACTCACACCAAGGTGGCACTTGGCACAGCCCTGTGGGAAAGCCTCGTGGGAAAGCCTCGAGGGAAAGCCTCGAGGGCAAGCCACAGGTCCTTTGATCCACGTGACAGGAAGCGTGACCTACTGCTGCAGCTCGGGAGGGAATCGCACGTGCATGCCCCCACTCGAGACGAGGCCTGACTCCCCTGGGGAGACTGAGAGGCTCCCCAAGATCCATGTCAACACTGGAGAGGAATTCTCAGGTTCCGGCCCCGACTCCACACAAGGTCTTAGGCCCCGGCATCGATGGGAGAGGAATCCCGAGATGGCCCCTAGCAACTCGCTTGGGGACTGGCCCTTCCTGAGGCCACCAGAGCGGGTCCCTGAGGTCCCCGTCGTAACTCGAGAAGACCTGCCGCAACTCGAGAATATCCAGGAGGTTCTCCCCTGCAGGCGAGATGAGGCCCATTTCCGCAGAGGCTTCTCGGGGCTAATCACACCTCACCTCTGGAACGTCGAGAGGGTCCTTCACTCCCTTGGTGCAACTCAAGAAGTTCCCCGACATACCCGTCTCCACTCGAGAGGAAACACGAGGGTCCCGCCCACATCCAGAGGAGCCCCGTTTCCGCCTCGTAGCTCGAGGTGAGGGATCCTTTCCCTGCTTCGTCGGGAAAGAATTCCGGGCGTTTCTGTCGCATCTCAAGAGGAGGTCCTCTCAACAGGAACGGCGAGAGGAACTCCAGGGTCGTGCCACCATTCCAAAAGTCCCCCAGATGTCTCTGTCCATTCCAGAGGAACCTCTTTTCCCTTCACCGGCTCGTCTTTCACGCCGAGGATCGACTCACACCAAGGTGGCACTTGGCACAGCCCTGTGGGAAAGCCTCGTGGGAAAGCCTCGAGGGAAATCCTCGAGGGAAAGCCACAGATCCTTTGATCCACGTGACAGGAAGCGTGACCCTACTGCTGCAGCTCGGGAGGGAATCGCACGTGCATGCCCCCACTCGAGACGAGGCCTGACTCCCCTGGGGAGACTCAGAGGCACCCCAAGATCCATGTCAACACTGGCGAGGAATCCTCAGGTTCCGGCCCCGACTCCACACAAGGTCTTAGGCCCCGGCATCTATGGGAGAGTAATACCGAGATGGCCCCTAGCAACTCGCATGGGGACTGGCCCTTCCTGAGGCCACCAGAGCGGGTCCCTGAGGTCCCCGTCGTAACTAGAGAAGACCTGTCGCAACTCGAGAATATCCAGGAGGTTCTCCCCTGCAGGGGAGATGAGGCCCATTTCCGCAGAGGCTTCTCGGGGCTAATCACACCTCACCTCTGGAACGTCGAAAGGGTCCTTCACACCCTTGGTGCAACTCAAGAAGTTCCCCGACATACCCGTCTCCACTCGAGAGGAAACACGAGGGTCCCGCCCACATCCAGAGGAGCCCCGTTTCCGCCTCATAGCTCGAGGTGAGGGATCCTTTCCCTGCTTCGTCGGGAAAGAATTCCGGGCGTTCCCGTCGCATCTCAAGAGGAGGTCCTCTCAACAGGATCGGCGAGAGGAACTCCAGGGTCGAGCCACCATTCCAAAAGTCCCCCAGATGTCTCTGTCCATTCCAGAGGAACCTCTTTTCCCTTCACCGGCTCGTCGTTCACGCCGAGGATCGACTCACACCAAGGTGGCACTTGGCACAGCCCTGTGGGAAAGCCTGGTGGGAAAGCCACAGGTCCCTTTATCCACGTGACAGGAAGCGTGACCCTACTGCTGCAGCTCGGGAGGGACGCGCACGTGCATGCCCCCACTCGAGACGAATCCTGACTCCCCTGGGGAGACTCAGAGGCACCCCAAAATCCATGTCAACACTGGAGAGGAATCCTCAGGTTCTGGCCCCGACTCCACACAAGGTCTTAGGCCCCGGCATTGACGGGAGAGGAATCTCGAGATGGCCCCTAGCAACTCGCATGGGGACTGGCCCTTCCTGAGGCCACCAGAGCGGGTCCCTGAGGTCCTCGTCGTAACTCGATTAGACCTGCCGCAACTCGAGAATATCCAGGAGGTTCTCCCCTGCAGGCGAGATGAGGCCCATTTCCGCAGAGTCTTCTCGGGACTAATCACACCTCACCTCTGGAACGTCGAATGGGTCCTTCACTCCCTTGGTGCAACTCAAGAAGTTCCCCGACATACCCGTCTCCACTCGAGAGGAAACACGAGGGTCCCGCCCACATCCAGAGGAGCCCCGTTTCCGCCTCGTAGCTCGAGGTGAGGGATCCTTTCCCTGCTTCGTCGGGAAAGAATTCCGGGCGTTCCAGTCGCATCTCAAGAGGAGCTCCTCTCAACAGGAACGGCGAGAGGAACTCCAGGGTAGTGCCACCATTCCAAAGTCCCCCAGATGTCTCTGTCCATTACAGAGGAACCTCTTTTCCCTTCACAGGCTCGTCTTTCACGCCGAGGATCGACTCACACCAAGGTGGCACCTGGCACAGCCCTGTGGGAAAGACTCGTGGGAAAGCCTCGAGGGAAATCCTCGAGGGAAAGCCACAGATCCTTTGATCCACGTGACAGGAAGCGTGACCCTACTGCTGCAGCTCGGGACGGAATCGCACGTGCATTCCCCCACTCGAGACGAGGCCTGACTCCCCTTGGGAGACTGAGAGGCACCCCAAGATCCATGTCAACACTGGAGAGGAATCCTCAGGTTCCGGCTCCGACTCCACACAAGGTCCTGGCCCCGGCACCGATGGGAGAGGAATCCCGAGATGGCCCCTTGCAACTCGCATGGGGACTGGCCCTTCCTGAGGCCACCACAGCGGGTCCCTGAGGTCCCCGTCGTAACTCGAGAAGACCTGCCACAACTCGAGAATATCCAGGAGGTTCTCCCCTGCAGGCGAGATGAGGCCCATTTCCGCAGAGGCTTCTCGGGGCTAATCACACCTCACCTCTGGAACGTCGAGAGGGTCCTTCACTCCCTTGGTGCAACTCAAGAAGTTCCCCGACATACCCGTCTCCACTCGAGAGGAAACACGAGGGTCCCGCCCACATCCAGAGGAGCCCCGTTTCCGCCTCGTAGCTCGAGGTGAGGGATCCATTCCCTGCTTCGTCAGGAAAGAATTCCCGGCGTTCCCGTCGCATCTCAAGAGGAGGCCCTCTCAACAGGAACGGCGAGAGGAACTCCAGGGTCGTGCCACCATTCCAAGTGTCCCCCAGATGTCTCAGTCCATTCCAGAGGAAACTCTTTTCCCTTCACCGGCTCGTCTTTCACGCCGAGGATCGACTCACACCAAGGTGGCACTTGGCACAGCCCTGTGGGAAAGCCTCGTGGGAAAGCCACTGGTCCCTTTATCCACGTGACAGGAAGCGTGACCCTACTGCTGCAGCTCGGGAGGGACGCGCACGTGCATGCCCCCACTCGAGACGAATCCTGACTCCCCTGGGGAGACTCAGAGGCACCCCAAAATCCATGTCAACACTGGAGAGGAATCCTCAGGTTCTGGCCCCGACTCCACACAAGGACTTAGGCCCCGGCATCGACGGGAGAGGAATCTCGAGATGGCCCCTAGCAACTCGCATGGGGACTGGCCCTTCCTGAGGCCACCAGAGCGGGTCCCTGAGGTCCCCGTCGTAACTCGATTAGACCTGCCGCAACTCGAGAATATCCAGGAGGTTCTCCCCTGCAGGCGAGATGAGGCCCATTTCCGCAGAGGCTTCTCGGGGCTAATCACACCTCACCTCTGGAACGTCGAAAGGGTCCTTCACTCCCTTGGTGCAACTCAAGAAGTTCCCCGACATACCCGTCTCCACTCGAGAGGAAACACGAGGGTCCCGCCCACATCCAGAGGAGCCCCGTTTCCGCCTCGTAGCTCGAGGTGAGGGATCCTTTCCCTGCTTCGTTGGGAAAGAATTCCGGGCGTTCCCGTCGCATCTCAAGAGGAGCTCCTCTCAACAGGAACGGCGAGAGGAACTCCAGGGTAGTGCCACCATTCCAAAGTCCCCCAGATGTCTCTGTCCATTACAGAGGAACCTCTTTTCCCTTCACAGGCTCGTCTTTCACGCCGAGGATCGACTCACACCAAGGTGGCACTTGGCACAGCCCTCTGGGAAAGCCTCTTGGGAAAGCCACAGATCCCTTTATCCACGTGACAGGAAGCGGGACCCTTCTGCGGCAGCTCGGGAGGGAAGCGCAAGTGCATGCCCCCACTCGAGACGAGTCCTGACTCCCCTGGGGAGACTCAGGGGCACCCCAAAACCCATGTCAACACTGGAGAGGTATCCTCAGGTTCTGGCCCCGACTCCACACAAGGTCTTAGGCCCCGGCATCGACGGGAGAGGAATCTTGAGATGGCCCCTATCAACTCGCATGGGGACTGGCCCTTCCTGAGGCCACCAGAGCGGGTCCCTGAGGTCCCCGTCGTAACTCGAGAAGACCTGCCGCAACTCGAGAATATCCAGGAGGTTCTCCCCTGCAGGCGAGATGAGGCCCATTGCCGCAGAGGCTTCTCGGGGCTAATCACACCTCACCTCTGGAACGTCGAAAGGGTCCTTCACACCCTTGGTGCAACTCAAGAAGTTCCCCGACATACCCGTCTCCACTCAAGAGTAAACACGAGGGTCCCGCCCACATCCCGAGGAGCCCCGTTTCCGTCTCGTAGCTCGAGTTGAGGGATCCTTTCCTTGCTTCGTCGGGAAAGAATTCCCGGCGTTCCCGTCGCATCTCAAGAGGAGGTCCTCTCAACAGGAACGGCGAGAGGAACTCCAGGGTCGTGCCACCATTCCAAGAGCCCCCAGATGTCTCTGTCCATTCCAGAGGAACCTCTTTTCCCTTCACCGGCTCGTCTTTCACGCCGAGGATCGACTCACACCAAGGTGGCACTTGGCACAGCCCTGTGGGAAAGCCTCGTGGGAAAGCCTCGAGGGAAAGCCTCGAGGGCAAGCCACAGGTCCTTTGATCCACGTGACAGGAAGCGTGACCTACTGCTGCAGCTCGGGAGGGAATCGCACGTGCATGCCCCCACTCGAGACGAGGCCTGACTCCCCTGGGGAGACTGAGAGGCTCCCCAAGATCCATGTCAACACTGGAGAGGAATTCTCAGGTTCCGGCCCCGACTCCACACAAGGTCTTAGGCCCCGGCATCGATGGGAGAGGAATCCCGAGATGGCCCCTAGCAACTCGCTTGGGGACTGGCCCTTCCTGAGGCCACCACAGCGGGTCCCTGAGGTCCCCGTCGTAACTCGCGAAGACCTGCCGCAACTCGAGAATATCCAGGAGGTTCTCCCCTGCAGGCGAGATGAGGCCCATTTCCGCAGAGGCTTCTCGGGGCTAATCACACCTCACCTCTGGAACGTCGAGAGGGTCCTTCACTCCCTTGGTGCAACTCAAGAAGTTCCCCGACATACCCGTCTCCACTCGAGAGGAAACACGAGGGTCCCGCCCACATCCAGAGGAGCCCCGTTTCCGCCTCGTAGCTCGAGGTGAGGGATCCTTTCCCTGCTTCGTCGGGAAAGAATTCCGGGCGTTTCTGTCGCATCTCAAGAGGAGGTCCTCTCAACAGGAACGGCGAGAGGAACTCCAGGGTCGTGCCACCATTCCAAAAGTCCCCCAGATGTCTCTGTCCATTCCAGAGGAACCTCTTTTCCCTTCACCGGCTCGTCTTTCACGCCGAGGATCGACTCACACCAAGGTGGCACTTGGCACAGCCCTGTGGGAAAGCCTCGTGGGAAAGCCTCGAGGGAAATCCTCGAGGGAAAGCCACAGATCCTTTGATCCACGTGACAGGAAGCGTGACCCTACTGCTGCAGCTCGGGAGGGAATCGCACGTGCATGCCCCCACTCGAGACGAGGCCTGACTACCCTGGGGAGACTCAGAGGCACCCCAAGATCCATGTCAACACTGGAGAGGAATCCTCAGGTTCCGGCCCCGACTCCACACAAGGTCTTAGGCCCCGGCATCTATGGGAGAGTAATACCGAGATGGCCCCTAGCAACTCGCATGGGGACTGGCCCTTCCTGAGGCCACCAGAGCGGGTCCCTGAGGTCCCCGTCGTAACTAGAGAAGACCTGTCGCAACTCGAGAATATCCAGGAGGTTCTCCCCTGCAGGGGAGATGAGGCCCATTTCCGCAGAGGCTTCTCGGGGCTAATCACACCTCACCTCTGGAACGTCGAAAGGGTCATTCACACCCTTGGTGCAACTCAAGAAGTTCCCCGACATACCCTTCTCCACTCGAGAGGAAACACGAGGGTCCCGCCCACATCCAGAGGAGCCCCGTTTCCGCCTCGTAGCTCGAGGTGAGGGATCCTTTCCCTGCTTCGTCAGGAAAGAATTCCCGGCGTTCCCGTCGCATCTCAAGAGGAGGCCCTCTCAACAGGAACGGCGAGAGGAACTCCAGGGTCGTGCCACCATTCCAAGAGTCCCCCAGATGTCTCAGTCCATTCCAGAGGAAACTCTTTTCCCTTCACCGGCTCGTCTTTCACGCCGAGGATCGACTCACACCAAGGTGGCACTTGGCACAGCCCTGTGGGAAAGCCTCGTGGGAAAGCCTCGAGGGAAAGCCTCAAGGGAAAGCCACAGATCCCTTGATCCACGTGACAGGAAGCGTGACCCTGCTGCTGCAGCTCGGGAGGGAAACGCACGTGCATGTCCCCACTCGAGACGAGGCCTGACTCCCCTGGGGAGACTGAGAGGCACCCCAAGATCCATGTCAACACTGGAGAGGAATCCTCAGGTTCCGGCCCCGACTCCACACAAGGTCTTAGGCACCGGCATCGATGGGAGAGGAATCCCGAGATGGCCCCTAGCAACTCGCATGGGGACTGGCCCTTCCTGAGGCCACCAGAGCGGGTCCCTGAGGTCCCCGTCGTAACTCGAGAAGACCTGCCGCAACTCGAGAATATCCAGGAGGTTCTCCCCTGCAGGCGCGATGAGGCCCATTTCCGCAGAGGCTTCTCGGGGCTAATCACACCTCACCTCTGGAACGGCGAAAGGGTCCTTCACACCCTTGGTGCAACTCAAGAAGTTCCCCGACATACCCGTCTCCACTCGAGAGGAAACACGAGGGTCCCGCCCACATCCAGAGGAGCCCCGTTTCCGCCTCATAGCTCGAGGTGAGGGATCCTTTCCCTGCTTCGTCGGGAAAGAATTCCGGGCGTTCCCGTCGCATCTCAAGAGGAGGTCCTCTCAACAGGATCGGCGAGAGGAACTCCAGGGTCGAGCCACCATTCCAAAAGTCCCCCAGATGTCTCTGTCCATTCCAGAGGAACCTCTTTTCCCTTCACCGGCTCGTCGTTCACGCCGAGGATCGACTCACACCAAGGTGGCACTTGGCACAGCCCTGTGGGAAAGCCTGGTGGGAAAGCCACAGGTCCCTTTATCCACGTGACAGGAAGCGTGACCCTACTGCTGCAGCTCGGGAGGGACGCGCACGTGCATGCCCCCACTCGAGACGAATCCTGACTCCCCTGGGGAGACTCAGAGGCACCCCAAAATCCATGTCAACACTGGAGAGGAATCCTCAGGTTCTGGCCCCGACTCCACACAAGGTCTTAGGCCCCGGCATCGACGGGAGAGGAATCTCGAGATGGCCCCTAGCAACTCGCATGGGGACTGGCCCTTCCTGAGGCCACCAGAGCGGGTCCCTGAGGTCCTCGTCGTAACTCGATTAGACCTGCCGCAACTCGAGAATATCCAGGAGGTTCTCCCCTGCAGGCGAGATGAGGCCCATTTCCGCAGAGTCTTCTCGGGACTAATCACACCTCACCTCTGGAACGTCGAATGGGTCCTTCACTCCCTTGGTGCAACTCAAGAAGTTCCCCGACATACCCGTCTCCACTCGAGAGGAAACACGAGGGTCCCGCCCACATCCAGAGGAGCCCCGTTTCCGCCTCGTAGCTCGAGGTGAGGGATCCTTTCCCTGCTTCGTCGGGAAAGAATTCCGGGCGTTCCAGTCGCATCTCAAGAGGAGCTCCTCTCAACAGGAACGGCGAGAGGAACTCCAGGGTAGTGCCACCATTCCAAAGTCCCCCAGATGTCTCTGTCCATTACAGAGGAACCTCTTTTCCCTTCACAGGCTCGTCTTTCACGCCGAGGATCGACTCACACCAAGGTGGCACCTGGCACAGCCCTGTGGGAAAGACTCGTGGGAAAGCCTCGAGGGAAATCCTCGAGGGAAAGCCACAGATCCTTTGATCCACGTGACAGGAAGCGTGACCCTACTGCTGCAGCTCGGGACGGAATCGCACGTGCATGCCCCCACTCGAGACGAGGCCTGACTCCCCTGGGGAGACTCAGAGGCTCCCCAAGATCCATGTCAACACTGGAGAGGAATCCTCAGGTCCCGGCCCCGACTCCACACAAGGTCTTAGGCCCCGGCATCGATGGGAGAGGAATCCCGAGATGGCCCCTAGCAACTCGCTTGGGGACTGGCCCTTCCTGAGGCCACCAGAGCGGGTCCCTGAGGTCCCCGTCGTAACTCGAGAAGACCTGCCGCAACTCGAGAATATCCAGGAGGTTCTCCCCTGCAGGCGCGATGAGGCCCATTTCCGCAGAGGCTTCTCGAGGCTAATCACACCTCACCTCTGGAACGGCGAAAGGGTCCTTCACACCCTTGGTGCCACTCAAGAAGTTCCCCGACATACCCGTCTCCACTCGAGAGGAAACACGAGGGTCCCGCCCACATCCAGAGGAGCCCCGTTTCCGCCTCGTAGCTCGAGGTGAGGGATCCTTTCCCTGCTTCGTCGGGAAAGAATTCCGGGCGTTCCCGTCGCATCTCAAGAGGAGGTCCTCTCAACAGGATCCGCGAGAGGAACTCCAGGGTCGAGCCACCATTCCAAAAGTCCCCCAGATGTCTCTGTCCATTCCAGAGGAACCTCTTTTCCCTTCACCGGCTCGTCGTTCACGCCGAGGATCGACTCACACGAAGGTGGCACTTGGCACAGCCCTGTGGGAAAGCCTCGTGGGAAAGCCACAGATCCCTTTATCCACGTGACAGGAAGCGTGACCCTACTGCTGCAGCTCGGGAGGGAAGCGCACGTGCATGCCCCCACTCGAGACGAATCCTGACTCCCCTGGGGAGACTCAGAGGCACCCCAAAATCCATGTCAACACTGGAGAGGAATCCTCAGGTTCTGGCCCCGACTCCACACAAGGTCTTAGGCCCCGGCATCGACGGGAGAGGAATCTCGAGATGGCCCCTAGCAACTCGCATGGGGACTGGCCCTTCCTGAGGCCACCAGAGCGGGTCCCTGAGGTCCTCGTCGTAACTCGATTAGACCTGCCGCAACTCGAGAATATCCAGGAGGTTCCCCCCTGCAGGCGAGATGAGGCCCATTTCCGCAGAGGCTTCTCGGGGCTAATCACACCTCACCTCTGGAACGTCGAAAGGTCCTTCACTCCCTTGGTGCAACTCAAGAAGTTCTCCGACATACCCGTCTCCACTCGAGAGGAAACACGAGGGTCCCGCCCACATCCAGAGGAGCCCCGTTTCCGCCTCGTAGCTCGAGGTGAGGGATCCTTTCCCTGCTTCGTCGGGAAAGAATTCCGGGCGTTCCCGTCGCATCTCAAGAGGAGCTCCTCTCAACAGGAACGGCGAGAGGAACTCCAGGGTAGTGCCACCATTCCAAAGTCCCCCAGATGTCTCTGTCCATTACAGAGGAACCTCTTTTCCCTTCACAGGCTCGTCTTTCACGCCGAGGATCGACTCACACCAAGGTGGCACCTGGCACAGCCCTGTGGGAAAGCCTCGTGGGAAAGCCTCGAGGGAAATCCTCGAGGGAAAGCCACAGATCCTTTGATCCACGTGACAGGAAGCGTGACCCTACTGCTGCAGCTCGGGACGGAATCGCACGTGCATTCCCCCACTCGAGACGAGGCCTGACTCCCCTTGGGAGACTGAGAGGCACCCCAAGATCCATGTCAACACTGGAGAGGAATCCTCAGGTTCCGGCTCCGACTCCACACAAGGTCCTGGCCCCGGCACCGATGGGAGAGGAATCCCGAGATGGCCCCTTGCAACTCGCATGGGGACTGGCCCTTCCTGAGGCCACCACAGCGGGTCCCTGAGGTCCCCGTCGTAACTCGAGAAGACCTGCCACAACTCGAGAATATCCAGGAGGTTCTCCCCTGCAGGCGAGATGAGGCCCATTTCCGCAGAGGCTTCTCGGGGCTAATCACACCTCACCTCTGGAACGTCGAGAGGGTCCTTCACTCCCTTGGTGCAACTCAAGAAGTTCCCCGACATACCCGTCTCCACTCGAGAGGAAACACGAGGGTCCCGCCCACATCCAGAGGAGCCCCGTTTCCGCCTCGTAGCTCGAGGTGAGGGATCCATTCCCTGCTTCGTCAGGAAAGAATTCCCGGCGTTCCCGTCGCATCTCAAGAGGAGGCCCTCTCAACAGGAACGGCGAGAGGAACTCCAGGGTCGTGCCACCATTCCAAGTGTCCCCCAGATGTCTCAGTCCATTCCAGAGGAAACTCTTTTCCCTTCACCGGCTCGTCTTTCACGCCGAGGATCGACTCACACCAAGGTGGCACTTGGCACAGCCCTGTGGGAAAGCCTCGTGGGAAAGCCTCGAGGGAAAGCCTCAAGGGAAAGCCACAGATCCCTTGATCCACGTGACAGGAAGCGTGACCCTGCTGCTGCAGCTCGGGAGGGAAACGCACGTGCATGCCCCCACTCGAGACGAGGCCTGACTCCCCTGGGGAGACTGAGAGGCACCCCAAGATCCATGTCAACACTGGAGAGGAATCCTCAGGTTCCGGCCCCGACTCCACACAAGGTCTTAGGCACCGGCATCGATGGGAGAGGAATCCCGAGATGGCCCCTAGCAACTCGCATGGGGACTGGCCCTTCCTGAGGCCACCAGAGCGGGTCCCTGAGGTCCCCGTCGTAACTCGAGAAGACCTGCCGCAACTCGAGAATATCCAGGAGGTTCTCGCCTGCAGGCGCGATGAGGCCCATTTCCACAGAGGCTTCTCGGGGCTAATCACACCTCACCTCTGGAACGGCGAAAGGGTCCTTGACACCCTTGGTGCAACTCAAGAAGTTCCCCGACATACCCGTCTCCACTCGAGAGGAAACACGAGGGTCCCGCCCACATCCAGAGGAGCCCCGTTTCTGCCTCGTAGCTCGAGGTGAGGGATCCTTTCCCTGCTTCGTCGGGAAAGAATTCCGGGCGTTCCCGTCGCATCTCAAGAGGAGCTCCTCTCAACAGGAACGGCGAGAGGAACTCCAGGGTAGTGCCACCATTCCAAAGTCCCCCAGATGTCTCTGTCCATTACAGAGGAACCTCTTTTCCCTTCACAGGCTCGTCTTTCACGCCGAGGATCGACTCACACCAAGGTGGCACCTGGCACAGCCCTGTGGGAAAGACTCGTGGGAAAGCCTCGAGGGAAATCCTCGAGGGAAAGCCACAGATCCTTTGATCCACGTGAAAGGAAGCGTGACCCTACTGCTGCAGCTCGGGAGGGAATCGCACGTGCATGCCCCCACTCGAGACGAGGCCTGACTCCCCTGGGGAGACTGAGAGGCTCCCCAAGATCCATGTCAACACTGGAGAGGAATCCTCATGTTCCGGCCCCGACTCCACACAAGGTCTTAGGCCCCGGCATCGATGGGAGAGGAATCCCGAGATGGCCCCTAGCAACTCGCTTGGGGACTGGCCCTTCCTGAGGCCACCAGAGCGGGTCCCTGAGGTCCCCGTCGTAACTCGAGAAGACCTGCCGCAACTCGAGAATATCCAGGAGGTTCTCCCCTGCAGGCGCGATGAGGCCCATTTCCGCAGAGGCTTCTCGAGGCTAATCACACCTCACCTCTGGAACGGCGAAAGGGTCCTTCACACCCTTGGTGCCACTCAAGAAGTTCCCCGACATACCCGTCTCCACTCGACAGGAAACACGAGGGTCCCGCCCACATCCAGAGGAGCCCCGTTTCCGCCTCGTAGCTCGAGGTGAGGGATCCTTTCCCTGCTTCGTCGGGAAAGAATTCCGGGCGTTCCCGTCGCATCTCAAGAGGAGGTCCTCTCAACATGATCGGCGAGAGGAACTCCAGGGTCGAGCCACCATTCCAAAAGTCCCCCAGATGTCTCTGTCCATTCCAGAGGAACCTCTTTTCCCTTCACCGGCTCGTCGTTCACGCCGAGGATCGACTCACACCAAGGTGGCACTTGGCACAGCCCTGTGGGAAAGCCTCGTGGGAAAGCCACAGATCCCTTTATCCACGTGACAGGAAGCGTGACCCTACTGCTGCAGCTCGGGAGGGAAGCGCACGTGCATGCCCCCACTCGAGACGAATCCTGACTCCCCTGGGGAGACTCAGAGGCACCCCAAAATCCATGTCAACACTGGAGAGGAATCCTCAGGTTCTGGCCCCGACTCCACACAAGGTCTTAGGCCCCGGCATCGACGGGAGAGGAATCTCGAGATGGCCCCTAGCAACTCGCATGGGGAGTGGCCCTTCCTGAGGCCACCAGAGCGGGTCCCTGAGGTCCTCGTCGTAACTCGATTAGACCTGCCGCAACTCGAGAATATCCAGGAGGTTCTCCCCTGCAGGCGAGATGAGGCCCATTTCCGCAGAGGCTTCTCGGGGCTAATCACACCTCACCTCTGGAACGTCGAAAGGTCCTTCACTCCCTTGGTGCAACTCAAGAAGTTCCCCGACATACCCGTCTCCACTCGAGAGGAAACACGAGGGTCCCGCCCACATCCAGAGGAGACACGTTTCCACCTCGTAGCTCGAGGTGAGGGATCCTTTCCCTGCTTCGTCGGGAAAGAATTCCGGGCGTTCCCGTCGCATCTCAAGAGGAGCTCCTCTCAACAGGAACGGCGAGAGGAACTCCAGGGTAGTGCCACCATTCCAAAGTCCCCCAGATGTCTCTGTCCATTACAGAGGAACCTCTTTTCCCTTCACAGGCTCGTCTTTCACGCCGAGGATCGACTCACACCAAGGTGGCACCTGGCACAGCCCTGTGGGAAAGACTCGTGGGAAAGCCTCGAGGGAAATCCTCGAGGGAAAGCCACAGATCCTTTGATCCACGTGACAGGAAGCGTGACCCTACTGCTGCAGCTCGGGACGGAATCGCACGTGCATTCCCCCACTCGAGACGAGGCCTGACTCCCCTTGGGAGACTGAGAGGCACCCCAAGATCCATGTCAACACTGGAGAGGAATCCTCAGGTTCCGGCTCCGACTCCACACAAGGTCCTGGCCCCGGCACCGATGGGAGAGGAATCCCGAGATGGCCCCTTGCAACTCGCATGGGGACTGGCCCTTCCTGAGGCCACCACAGCGGGTCCCTGAGGTCCCCGTCGTAACTCGAGAAGACCTGCCACAACTCGAGAATATCCAGGAGGTTCTCCCCTGCAGGCGAGATGAGGCCCATTTCCGCAGAGGCTTCTCGGGGCTAATCACACCTCACCTCTGGAACGTCGAGAGGGTCCTTCACTCCCTTGGTGCAACTCAAGAAGTTCCCCGACATACCCGTCTCCACTCGAGAGGAAACACGAGGGTCCCGCCCACATCCAGAGGAGCCCCGTTTCCGCCTCGTAGCTCGAGGTGAGGGATCCTTTCCCTGCTTCGTCAGGAAAGAATTCCCGGCGTTCCCGTCGCATCTCAAGAGGAGGCCCTCTCAACAGGAACGGCGAGAGGAACTCCAGGGTCGTGCCACCATTCCAAGTGTCCCCCAGATGTCTCAGTCCATTTCAGAGGAAACTCTTTTCCCTTCACCGGCTCGTCTTTCACGCCGAGGATCGACTCACACCAAGGTGGCACTTGGCACAGCCCTGTGGGAAAGCCTCGTGGGAAAACCTCGAGGGAAAGCCTCAAGGGAAAGCCACAGATCCCTTGATCCACGTGACAGGAAGCGTGACCCTGCTGCTGCAGCTCGGGAGGGAAACGCACGTGCATGCCCCCACTCGAGACGAGGCCTGACTCCCCTGGGGAGACTGAGAGGCACCCCAAGATCCATGTCAACACTGGAGAGGAATCCTCAGGTTCCGGCCCCGACTCCACACAAGGTCTTAGGCACCGGCATCGATGGGAGAGGAATCCCGAGATGGCCCCTAGCAACTCGCATGGGGACTGGCCCTTCCTGAGGCCACCAGAGCGGGTCCCTGAGGTCCCCGTCGTAACTCGAGAAGACCTGCCGCAACTCGAGAATATCCAGGAGGTTCTCCCCTGCAGGCGCGATGAGGCCCATTTCCGCAGAGGCTTCTCGGGGCTAATCACACCTCACCTCTGGAACGGCGAAAGGGTCCTTGACACCCTTGGTGCCACTCAAGAAGTTCCCCGACATACCCGTCTCCACTCGACAGGAAACACGAGGGTCCCGCCCACATCCAGAGGAGCCCCGTTTCCGCCTCGTAGCTCGAGGTGAGGGATCCTTTCCCTGCTTCTTCGGGAAAGAATTCCGGGCGTTCCCGTCGCATCTCAAGAGGAGGTCCTCTCAACAGGATCGGCGAGAGGAACTCCAGGGTCGAGCCACCATTCCAAAAGTCCCCCAGATGTCTCTGTCCATTCCAGAGGAACCTCTTTTCCCTTCACCGGCTCGTCGTTCACGCCGAGGATCGACTCACACCAAGGTGGCACTTGGCACAGCCCTGTGGGAAAGCCTCGTGGGAAAGCCACAGATCCCTTTATCCACGTGACAGGAAGCGTGACCCTACTGCTGCAGCACGGGAGGGAAGCGCACGTGCATGCCCCCACTCGAGACGAATCCTGACTCCCCTGGGGAGACTCAGAGGCACCCCAAAATCCATGTCAACACTGGAGAGGAATCCTCAGGTTCTGGCCCCGACTCCACACAAGGTCTTAGGCCCCGGCATCGACGGGAGAGGAATCTCGAGATGGCCCCTAGCAACTCGCATGGGGACTGGCCCTTCCTGAGGCCACCAGAGCGGGTCCCTGAGGTCCCCGTCGTAACTCGAGAAGAACTGCCGCAACTCGAGAATATCCAGGAGGTTCTCCCCTGCAGGCGAGATGAGGCCCATTTCCGCAGAGGCTTCTCGGGGCTAATCACACCTCACCTCTGGAACGTCGAGAGGGTACTTCACTCCCTTGGTGCAACTCAAGAAGTTCCCCGACATACCCGTCTCCACTCGAGAGGAAACACGCGGGTCCCGCCCACATCCAGAGGAGCCCCGTTTCCGCCTCGTAGCTCGAGGTGAGGGATCCTTTCCCTGCTTCGTCAGGAAAGAATTCCCGGCGTTCCCGTCGCATCTCAAGAGGAGGCCCTCTCAACAGGAACGGCGAGAGGAACTCCAGGGTCGTGCCACCATTCCAAGTGTCCCCCAGATGTCTCAGTCCATTCCAGAGGAAACTCTTTTCCCTTCACCGGCTCGTCTTTCACGCCGAGGATCGACTCACACCAAGGTGGCACTTGGCACAGCCCTGTGGGAAAGCCTCTTGGGAAAGCCTCGAGGGAAAGCCTCAAGGGAAAGCCACAGATCCCTTGATCCACGTGACAGGAAGCGTGACCCTGCTGCTGCAGCTCGGGACGGAAACGCACGTGCATGCCCCCACTCGAGACGAGGCCTGACTCCCCTGGGGAGACTGAGAGGCACCCCAAGATCCATGTCAACACTGGAGAGGAATCCTCAGGTTCCGGCCCCGACTCCACACAAGGTCTTAGGCACCGGCATCGATGGGAGAGGAATCCCGAGATGGCCCCTAGCAACTCGCATGGGGACTGGCCCTTCCTGAGGCCACCAGAGCGGGTCCCTGAGGTCCCCGTGGTAACTCGAGAAGACCTGCCGCAACTCGAGAATATCCAGGAGGTTCTCCCCTGCAGGCGCGATGAGGCCCATTTCCGCAGAGGCTTCTCGGGGCTAATCACACCTCACCTCTGGAACGGCGAAAGGGTCCTTGACACCCTTGGTGCAACTCAAGAAGTTCCCCGACATACCCGTCTCCACTCGAGAGGAAACACGAGGGTCCCGCCCACATCCAGAGGAGCCCCGTTTCCGCCTCGTAGCTCGAGGTGAGGGATCCTTTCCTTGCTTCGTCGGGAAAGAATTCCGGGCGTTCCCGTCGCATCTCAAGAGGAGCTCCTCTCAACAGGAACGGCGAGAGGAACTCCAGGGTAGTGCCACCATTCCAAAGTCCCCCAGATGTCTCTGTCCATTACAGAGGAACCTCTTTTCCCTTCACCGGCTCGTCTTTCACGCCGAGGATCGACTCACACCAAGGTGGCACCTGGCACAGCCCTGTGGGAAAGACTCGTGGGAAAGCCTCGAGGGAAATCCTCGAGGGAAAGCCACAGATCCTTTGATCCACGTGACAGGAAGCGTGACCCTACTGCTGCAGCTCGGGAGGGAATCGCACGTGCATGCCCCCACTCGAGACGAGGCCTGACTCCCCTGGGGAGACTGAGAGGCTCCCCAAGATCCATGTCAACACTGGAGAGGAATCCTCATGTTCCGGCCCCGACTCCACACAAGGTCTTAGGCCCCGGCATCGATGGGAGAGGAATCCCGAGATGGCCCCTAGCAACTCGCTTGGGGACTGGCCCTTCCTGAGGCCACCAGAGCGGGTCCCTGAGGTCCCCGTCGTAACTCGAGAAGACCTGCCGCAACTCGAGAATATCCAGGAGGTTCTCCCCTGCAGGCGCGATGAGGCCCATTTCCGCAGAGGCTTCTCGGGGCTAATCACACCTCACCTCTGGAACGGCGA
Organism: Budorcas taxicolor; assembly: GCF_023091745.1. Taxonomy (NCBI): domain Eukaryota; kingdom Metazoa; phylum Chordata; class Mammalia; order Artiodactyla; family Bovidae; genus Budorcas; species Budorcas taxicolor. Next base: position 527,951 of record NC_068923.1, on the reverse strand, counting down.
AAGGGTCCTTCACACCCTTGGTGCCACTCAAGAAGTTCCCCGACATACCCGTCTCCACTCGAGAGGAAACACGAGGGTCCCGCCCACATCCAGAGGAGCCCCGTTTCCGCCTCGTAGCTCGAGGTGAGGGATCCTTTCCCTGCTTCGTCGGGAAAGAATTCCGGGCGTTCCCGTCGCATCTCAAGAGGAGGTCCTCTCAACAGGATCGGCGAGAGGAACTCCAGGGTCGAGCCACCATTCCAAAAGTCCCCCAGATGTCTCTGTCCATTCCAGAGGAACCTCTTTTCCCTTCACCGGCTCGTCGTTCACGCCGAGGATCGACTCACACCAAGGTGGCACTTGGCACAGCCCTGTGGGAAAGCCTCGTGGGAAAGCCACAGATCCCTTTATCCAGGTGACAGGAAGCGTGACCCTACTGCTGCAGCTCGGGAGGGAAGCGCACGTGCATGCCCCCACTCGAGACGAATCCTGACTCCCCTGGGGAGACTCAGAGGCACCCCAAAATCCATGTCAACACTGGAGAGGAATCCTCAGGTTCTGGCCCCGACTCCACACAAGGTCTTAGGCCCCGGCATCGACGGGAGAGGAATCTCGAGATGGCCCCTAGCAACTCGCATGGGGACTGGCCCTTCCTGAGGCCACCAGAGCGGGTCCCTGAGGTCCTCGTCGTAACTCGATTAGACCTCCCGCAACTCGAGAATATCCAGGAGGTTCTCCCCTGCAGGCGAGATGAGGCCCATTTCCGCAGAGGCTTCTCGGGGCTAATCACACCTCACCTCTGGAACGTCGAAAGGGTCCTTCACTCCCTTGGTGCAACTCAAGAAGTTCCCCGACATACCCGTCTCCACTCGAGAGGAAACAGGAGGGTCCCGCCCACATCCAGAGGAGCCCCGTTTCCGCATCGTAGCTCGAGGTGAGGGATCCTTTCCCTGCTTCGTCGGGAAAGAATTCCGGGCGTTCCCATCGCATCTCAAGAGGAGCTCCTCTCAACAGGAACGGCGAGAGGAACTCCAGGGTAGTGCCACCATTCCAAAGTCCCCCAGATGTCTCTGTCCATTACAGAGGAACCTCTTTTCCCTTCACAGGCTCGTCTTTCACGCCGAGGATCGACTCACACCAAGGTGGCACCTGGCACAGCCCTGTGGGAAAGACTCGTGGGAAAGCCTCGAGGGAAATCCTCGAGGGAAAGCCACAGATCCTTTGATCCACGTGACAGGAAGCGTGACCCTACTGCTGCAGCTCGGGACGGAATCGCACGTGCATTCCCCCACTCGAGACGAGGCCTGACTCCCCTGGGGAGACTCAGAGGCACCCCAAGATCCATGTCAACACTGGAGAGGAATCCTCAGGTTCCGGCTCCGACTCCACACAAGGTCCTGGCCCCGGCACCGATGGGAGAGGAATCCCGAGATGGCCCCTTGCAACTCGCATGGGGACTGGCCCTTCCTGAGGCCACCACAGCGGGTCCCTGAGGTCCCCGTCGTAACTCGAGAAGACCTGCCACAACTCGAGAATATCCAGGAGGTTCTCCCCTGCAGGCGAGATGAGGCCCATTTCCGCAGAGGCTTCTCGGGGCTAATCACACCTCACCTCTGGAACGTCGAGAGGGTCCTTCACTCCCTTGGTGCAACTCAAGAAGTTCCCCGACATACCCGTCTCCACTCGAGAGGAAACACGAGGGTCCCGCCCACATGCAGAGGAGCCCCGTTTCCGCCTCGTAGCTCGAGGTGAGGGATCCTTTCCCTGCTTCGTCAGGAAAGAATTCCCGGCGTTCCCGTCGCATCTCAAGAGGAGGCCCTCTCAACAGGAACGGCGAGAGGAACTCCAGGGTCGTGCCACCATTCCAAGTGTCCCCCAGATGTCTCAGTCCATTTCAGAGGAAACTCTTTTCCCTTCACCGGCTCGTCTTTCACGCCGAGGATCGACTCACACCAAGGTGGCACTTGGCACAGCCCTGTGGGAAAGCCTCGTGGGAAAACCTCGAGGGAAAGCCTCAAGGGAAAGCCACAGATCCCTTGATCCACGTGACAGGAAGCGTGACCCTGCTGCTGCAGCTCGGGAGGGAAACGCACGTGCATGCCCCCACTCGAGACGAGGCCTGACTCCCCTGGGGAGACTGAGAGGCACCCCAAGATCCATGTCAACACTGGAGAGGAATCCTCAGGTTCCGGCCCCGACTCCACACAAGGTCTTAGGCACCGGCATCGATGGGAGAGGAATCCCGAGATGGCCCCTAGCAACTCGCATGGGGACTGGCCCTTCCTGAGGCCACCAGAGCGGGTCCCTGAGGTCCCCGTCGTAACTCGAGAAGACCTGCCGCAACTCGAGAATATCCAGGAGGTTCTCCCCTGCAGGCGCGATGAGGCCCATTTCCGCAGAGGCTTCTCGGGGCTAATCACACCTCACCTCTGGAACGGCGAAAGGGTCCTTGACACCCTTGGTGCCACTCAAGAAGTTCCCCGACATACCCGTCTCCACTCGACAGGAAACACGAGGGTCCCGCCCACATCCAGAGGAGCCCCGTTTCCGCCTCGTAGCTCGAGGTGAGGGATCCTTTCCCTGCTTCGTCGGGAAAGAATTCCGGGCGTTCCCGTCGCATCTCAAGAGGAGGTCCTCTCAACAGGATCGGCGAGAGGAACTCCAGGGTCGAGCCACCATTCCAAAAGTCCCCCAGATGTCTCTGTCCATTCCAGAGGAACCTCTTTTCCCTTCACCGGCTCGTCGTTCACGCCGAGGATCGACTCACACCAAGGTGGCACTTGGCACAGCCCTGTGGGAAAGCCTCGTGGGAAAGCCACAGATCCCTTTATCCACGTGACAGGAAGCGTGACCCTACTGCTGCAGCTCGGGAGGGAAGCGCACGTGCATGCCCCCACTCGAGACGAATCCTGACTCCCCTGGGGAGACTCAGAGGCACCCCAAAATCCATGTCAACACTGGAGAGGAATCCTCAGGTTCTGGCCCCGACTCCACACAAGGTCTTAGGCCCCGGCATCGACGGGAGAGGAATCTCGAGATGGCCCCTAGCAACTCGCATGGGGACTGGCCCTTCCTGAGGCCACCAGAGCGGGTCCCTGAGGTCCTCGTCGTAACTCGATTAGACCTCCCGCAACTCGAGAATATCCAGGAGGTTCTCCCCTGCAGGCGAGATGAGGCCCATTTCCGCAGAGGCTTCTCGGGGCTAATCACACCTCACCTCTGGAACGTCGAAAGGGTCCTTCACTCCCTTGGTGCAACTCAAGAAGTTCCCCGACATACCCGTCTCCACTCGAGAGGAAACAGGAGGGTCCCGCCCACATCCAGAGGAGCCCCGTTTCCGCATCGTAGCTCGAGGTGAGGGATCCTTTCCCTGCTTCGTCGGGAAAGAATTCCGGGCGTTCCCATCGCATCTCAAGAGGAGCTCCTCTCAACAGGAACGGCGAGAGGAACTCCAGGGTAGTGCCACCATTCCAAAGTCCCCCAGATGTCTCTGTCCATTACAGAGGAACCTCTTTTCCCTTCACAGGCTCGTCTTTCACGCCGAGGATCGACTCACACCAAGGTGGCACCTGGCACAGCCCTGTGGGAAAGACTCGTGGGAAAGCCTCGAGGGAAATCCTCGAGGGAAAGCCACAGATCCTTTGATCCACGTGACAGGAAGCGTGACCCTACTGCTGCAGCTCGGGACGGAATCGCACGTGCATTCCCCCACTCGAGACGAGGCCTGACTCCCCTGGGGAGACTCAGAGGCACCCCAAGATCCATGTCAACACTGGAGAGGAATCCTCAGGTTCCGGCTCCGACTCCACACAAGGTCCTGGCCCCGGCACCGATGGGAGAGGAATCCCGAGATGGCCCCTTGCAACTCGCATGGGGACTGGCCCTTCCTGAGGCCACCACAGCGGGTCCCTGAGGTCCCCGTCGTAACTCGAGAAGACCTGCCACAACTCGAGAATATCCAGGAGGTTCTCCCCTGCAGGCGAGATGAGGCCCATTTCCGCAGAGGCTTCTCGGGGCTAATCACACCTCACCTCTGGAACGTCGAGAGGGTCCTTCACTCCCTTGGTGCAACTCAAGAAGTTCCCCGACATACCCGTCTCCACTCGAGAGGAAACACGAGGGTCCCGCCCACATCCAGAGGAGCCCCGTTTCCGCCTCGTAGCTCGAGGTGAGGGATCCTTTCCCTGCTTCGTCAGGAAAGAATTCCCGGCGTTCCCGTCGCATCTCAAGAGGAGGCCCTCTCAACAGGAACGGCGAGAGGAACTCCAGGGTCGTGCCACCATTCCAAGTGTCCCCCAGATGTCTCAGTCCATTTCAGAGGAAACTCTTTTCCCTTCACCGGCTCGTCTTTCACGCCGAGGATCGACTCACACCAAGGTGGCACTTGGCACAGCCCTGTGGGAAAGCCTCGTGGGAAAACCTCGAGGGAAAGCCTCAAGGGAAAGCCACAGATCCCTTGATCCACGTGACAGGAAGCGTGACCCTGCTGCTGCAGCTCGGGAGGGAAACGCACGTGCATGCCCCCACTCGAGACGAGGCCTGACTCCCCTGGGGAGACTGAGAGGCACCCCAAGATCCATGTCAACACTGGAGAGGAATCCTCAGGTTCCGGCCCCGACTCCACACAAGGTCTTAGGCACCGGCATCGATGGGAGAGGAATCCCGAGATGGCCCCTAGCAACTCGCATGGGGACTGGCCCTTCCTGAGGCCACCAGAGCGGGTCCCTGAGGTCCCCGTCGTAACTCGAGAAGACCTGCCGCAACTCGAGAATATCCAGGAGGTTCTCCCCTGCAGGCGCGATGAGGCCCATTTCCGCAGAGGCTTCTCGGGGCTAATCACACCTCACCTCTGGAACGGCGAAAGGGTCCTTGACACCCTTGGTGCCACTCAAGAAGTTCCCCGACATACCCGTCTCCACTCGACAGGAAACACGAGGGTCCCGCCCACATCCAGAGGAGCCCCGTTTCCGCCTCGTAGCTCGAGGTGAGGGATCCTTTCCCTGCTTCGTCGGGAAAGAATTCCGGGCGTTCCCGTCGCATCTCAAGAGGAGGTCCTCTCAACAGGATCGGCGAGAGGAACTCCAGGGTCGAGCCACCATTCCAAAAGTCCCCCAGATGTCTCTGTCCATTCCAGAGGAACCTCTTTTCCCTTCACCGGCTCGTCGTTCACGCCGAGGATCGACTCACACCAAGGTGGCACTTGGCACAGCCCTGTGGGAAAGCCTCGTGGGAAAGCCACAGATCCCTTTATCCACGTGACAGGAAGCGTGACCCTACTGCTGCAGCTCGGGAGGGAAGCGCACGTGCATGCCCCCACTCGAGACGAATCCTGACTCCCCTGGGGAGACTCAGAGGCACCCCAAAATCCATGTCAACACTGGAGAGGAATCCTCAGGTTCTGGCCCCGACTCCACACAAGGTCTTAGGCCCCGGCATCGACGGGAGAGGAATCTCGAGATGGCCCCTAGCAACTCGCATGGGGACTGGCCCTTCCTGAGGCCACCAGAGCGGGTCCCTGAGGTCCCCGTCGTAACTCGAGAAGACCTGCCGCAACTCGAGAATATCCAGGAGGTTCTCCCCTGCAGGCGAGATGAGGCCCATTTCCGCAGAGGCTTCTCGGGGCTAATCACACCTCACCTCTGGAACGTCGAAAGGGTCCTTCACTCCCTTGGTGCAACTCAAGAAGTTCCCCGACATACCCGTCTCCACTCGAGAGGAAACACGAGGGTCCCGCCCACATCCAGAGGAGACCCGTTTCCGCATCGTAGCTCGAGGTGAGGGATCCTTTCCCTGCTTCGTCGGGAAAGAATTCCGGGCGTTCCCGTCGCATCTCAAGAGGAGCTCCTCTCAACAGGAACGGCGAGAGGAACTCCAGGGTAGTGCCACCATTCCAAAGTCCCCCAGATGTCTCTGTCCATTACAGAGGAACCTCTTTTCCCTTCACCGGCTCGTCTTTCACGCCGAGGATCGACTCACACCAAGGTGGCACCTGGCACAGCCCTGTGGGAAAGACTCGTGGGAAAGCCTCGAGGGAAATCCTCGAGGGAAAGCCACAGATCCTTTGATCCACGTGACAGGAAGCGTGACCCTACTGCTGCAGCTCGGGAGGGAATCGCACGTGCATGCCCCCACTCGAGACGAGGCCTGACTCCCCTGGGGAGACTGAGAGGCTCCCCAAGATCCATGTCAACACTGGAGAGGAATCCTCAGGTTCCGGCCCCGACTCCACACAAGGTCTTAGGCCCCGGCATCGATGGGAGAGGAATCCCGAGATGGCCCCTAGCAACTCGCTTGGGGTCTGGCCCTTCCTGAGGCCACCAGAGCGGGTCCCTGAGGTCCCCTTCGTAACTCGAGAAGACCTGCCGCAACTCGAGAATATCCAGGAGGTTCTCCCCTGCAGGTGCGATGAGGCCCATTTCCGCAGAGGCTTCTCGGGGCTAATCACACCTCACCTCTGGAACGGCGAAAGGGTCCTTCACACCCTTGGTGCCACTCAAGAAGTTCCCCGACATACCCGTCTCCACTCGAGAGGAAACACGAGGGTCCCGCCCACATCCAGAGGAGCCCCGTTTCCGCCTCGTAGCTCGAGGTGAGGGATCCTTTCCCTGCTTCGTCGGGAAAGAATTCCGGGCGTTCCCGTCGCATCTCAAGAGGAGGTCCTCTCAACAGGATCGGCGAGAGGAACTCCAGGGTCGAGCCACCATTCCAAAAGTCCCCCAGATGTCTCTGTCCATTCCAGAGGAACCTCTTTTCCCTTCACCGGCTCGTCGTTCACGCCGAGGATCGACTCACACCAAGGTGGCACTTGGCACAGCCCTGTGGGAAAGCCTCGTGGGAAAGCCACAGATCCCTTTATCCACGTGACAGGAAGCGTGACCCTACTGCTGCAGCTCGGGAGGGAAGCGCACGTGCATGCCCCCACTCGAGACGAATCCTGACTCCCCTGGGGAGACTCAGAGGCACCCCAAAATCCATGTCAACACTGGAGAGGAATCCTCAGGTTCTGGCCCCGACTCCACACAAGGTCTTAGGCCCCGGCATCGACGGGAGAGGAATCTCGAGATGGCCCCTAGCAACTCGCATGGGGACTGGCCCTTCCTGAGGCCACCAGAGCGGGTCCCTGAGGTCCTCGTCGTAACTCGATTAGACCTGCCGCAACTCGAGAATATCCAGGAGGTTCTCCCCTGCAGGCGAGATGAGGCCCATTTCCGCAGAGGCTTCTCGGGGCTAATCACACCTCACCTCTGGAACGTCGAAAGGGTCCTTCACTCCCTTGGTGCAACTCAAGAAGTTCCCCGACATACCCGTCTCCACTCGAGAGGAAACACGAGGGTCCCGCCCACATCCAGAGGAGCCCCGTTTCCGCCTCGTAGCTCGAGGTGAGGGATCCTTTCCCTGCTTCGTCGGGAAAGAATTCCGGGCGTTCCCGTCGCATCTCAAGAGGAGCTCCTCTCAACAGGAACGGCGAGAGGAACTCCAGGGTAGTGCCACCATTCCAAAGTCCCCCAGATGTCTCTGTCCATTACAGAGGAACCTCTTTTCCCTTCACAGGCTCGTCTTTCACGCCGAGGATCGACTCACACCAAGGTGGCACCTGGCACAGCCCTGTGGGAAAGACTCGTGGGAAAGCCTCGAGGGAAATCCTCGAGGGAAAGCCACAGATCCTTTGATCCACGTGACAGGAAGCGTGACCCTACTGCTGCAGCTCGGGACGGAATCGCACGTGCATTCCCCCACTCGAGACGAGGCCTGACTCCCCTTGGGAGACTGAGAGGCACCCCAAGATCCATGTCAACACTGGAGAGGAATCCTCAGGTTCCGGCTCCGACTCCACACAAGGTCCTGGCCCCGGCACCGATGGGAGAGGAATCCCGAGATGGCCCCTTGCAACTCGCATGGGGACTGGCCCTTCCTGAGGCCACCACAGCGGGTCCCTGAGGTCCCCGTCGTAACTCGAGAAGACCTGCCACAACTCGAGAATATCCAGGAGGTTCTCCCCTGCAGGCGAGATGAGGCCCATTTCCACAGAGGCTTCTCGGGGCTAATCACACCTCACCTCTGGAACGTCGAGAGGGTCCTTCACTCCCTTGGTGCAACTCAAGAAGTTCCCCGACATACCCGTCTCCACTCGAGAGGAAACACGAGGGTCCCGCCCACATCCAGAGGAGCCCCGTTTCCGCCTCGTAGCTCGAGGTGAGGGATCCTTTCCCTGCTTCGTCAGGAAAGAATTCCCGGCGTTCCCGTCGCATCTCAAGAGGAGGTCCTCTCAACAGGATCGGCGAGAGGAACTCCAGGGTCGAGCCACCATTCCAAAAGTCCCCCAGATGTCTCTGTCCATTCCAGAGGAACCTCTTTTCCCTTCACCGGCTCGTCGTTCACGCCGAGGATCGACTCACACCAAGGTGGCACTTGGCACAGCCCTGTGGGAAAGCCTCGTGGGAAAGCCACAGATCCCTTTATCCACGTGACAGGAAGCGTGACCCTACTGCTGCATCTCGGGAGGGAATCGCACGTGCATGTCCCCACTCGAGACGAGGCCTGACTCCCCTGGGGAGACTGAGAGGCACCCCAAGATCCATGTCAACACTGGAGAGGAATCCTCAGGTTCCGGCCCCGACTCCACACAAGGTCTTAGGCCCCGGCATCGATGGGAGAGGAATCCCGAGATGGCCCCTAGCAACTCGCATGGGGACTGGCCCTTCCTGAGGCCACCAGAGCGGGTCCCTGAGGTCCCCGTCGTAACTCGAGAAGACCTGCCGCAACTCGAGAATATCCAGGAGGTTCTCCCCTGCAGGCGAGATGAGGCCCATTTCCGCAGAGGCTTCTCGGGGCTAATCACACCTCACCTCTGGAACGGCGAAAGGGTCCTTCCCACCCTTGGTACAACTCAAGAAGTTCCCCGACATACCCGTCTCCACTGGAGAGGAAACACGAGGGTCCCGCCCACATCCAGAGGAGCCCCGTTTCCGCCTCGTAGCTCGAGGTGAGGGATCCTTTCCCTGCTTCGTCGGGAAAGAATTCCCAGCGTTCCCGTCGCATCTCAAGAGGAGTCCCTCTCAACAGGAACGGCGAGAGGAACTCCAGGGTCGTGCCACCATTTCAAGAGTCCCCCAGATGTCTCAATCCATTTCAGAGGAACCTCTTTTTCCTTCACCGGCTCGTCTTTCACGCCGATGATCGACTCACACCAAGGTGGCACTTGGCACAGCCCTGTGGGAAAGCCTCGTGGGAAAGCCTCGAGGGAAAGCCTCGAGGGAAAGCCACAGATCCCTTGATCCACGTGACAGGAAGCGTGACCTTACTGCTGCAGCTCGGGAGGGAAGCGCACGTGCATGCCCCCACTCGAGGCGAGTCCTGACTCCCCGGGGTGACTCAGAGGCACCCCAAAAACCATGTCAACACAGGAGAGGAATCCTCAGGTTCCGGCCCCGACTCCACACAAGGTCTTAGTTCCCGGCATCGACGGGAGAGGAATCCCGAGATGGCCCCTAGCAACTCGCATGGGGACTGGCCCTTCCTGAGGCCACCAGAGCGGGTCCCTGAGGTCCCCGTCGTAAATCGAGAAGACCTGCCGCAACTCGAGAAAATCCAGGAGGTTCTCTCGCCAGGCGAGAGGAGGCCCATTTCCGCAGAATCTTCTCGGGGCTAATCACACCTCAGCTCTGGAACGTCGAAAGGGTCCTTCACACCCCTGGTGCAACTCAAGAAGTTCCCCGACATTCCCGTCTCCACTCGAGAGGAAACACGAGGGTCCCGCCCACATCCAGAGGAGCCCCGTTTCCGCCACGTAGCTCCAGGTGACGGATCCTTTCCCTGCTTCGTCGGGAAAGAATTCCCGGCGTTCCCGTCGCATCTCAAGAGGAGGCCCTCTCAACAGGAACAGCGAGAGGAACTCCAGGGTCGTGCCACCATTCCAAGAGTCCCCAGAGGTCTCAGTCCATTCCAGAGGAACCTCTTTTCCCTTCACCGGCTCGTCTTTCACGCCGAGGATCGACTCACACCAAGGTGGCACTTGGCACAGCCCTGTGGGCAAGCCTCGAGGGAAAGCCTTGAGGGAAAGCCAGAGATCCCTTGATCCACGTGACAGGAAGCGTGACCCTACTGCTGCAGCTCGGGAGGAAAGCGCACGTGCATGCCCCCACTCGAGACGAAGCCTCACTCCCCTGGGGAGACTCAGAGGCACCCCAAGATCTATGTCAACACTGGAGAGGAATCGTCAGGTTCCGGCCCCGACTCCACACAAGGTCTTAGGCCCTGGCATCGACGGGAGAGGAATCCCGAGATGGCCCTTAGCAACTCGCATGGCGACTGGCCCTTCCTGAGGCCACCAGAGCGGGTCCCTGAGGTCCCCGTCGTAACTCGAGAAGACCTGCCGCAACTCGAGAATATCCAGGAGGTTCTCCCCAGCAGGCGAGATGAGGCCCATTTCCGCAGAGGCTTCTCGGGGTTAATCACACCTCACCTCTGGAACGTCGAAAGGGTCCTTCGCACCCTTGGTGCAACTCAAGAAGTTCCCCGACATACCCTTCTCCACTCGAGAGGAAACACGAGGGTCCCGCCCACATCCAGAGGAGCCCCATTTCCGCCTCGTAGCTCGAGGTGAGGGATCCCTTCCCAGCTTCGTCGGTAAAGAATTCCCGGCCTTCCCGTGGCATGTCAAGAGGAGGCCCTCTCAACAGGAACGGCGAGAGGGACTCCAGGGTCGTGCCACCATTCCAAGAGTCCCCCAGATGTCTCAGTCCATTCCAGAGGAACCTCTTTTCCCTTCACCGGCTCGTCTTTCACGCCGAGGATCGACTCACACCAAGGTGGCTCTTGGCATAGCCCTGTGGGACAGCCTCGTGGAAAAGCCTCGAGGGAAAGCCTCGAGGGAAAGCCACAGATCCCTTGATCCACGTGACAGGAAGCGTGACCCTACTGCTGCATCTCGGGAGGAAAGCGCACATGCATGCCCCCACTCGAGACGAAGCCTGACTCCCCTGGGGAGACTCAGAGGCACCCCAAGATCCAAGTCAACACTGGAGAGGAATCCTCAGGTTCCGGCCCCGACTCCACACAAAGTCTTAGGCCCCGGCATCGACGGGAGAGGAATCCCGAGATGGCCCCTAGCAACTCGCATGGGGACTGGCCCTTCCTGAGGCCACCAGAGCGGGTCCCTGAGGTCCCCGTCGCAACTCGAGAAGACCTGCCGCAACTCGAGAAAATCAAGGAGGTTCTCCCGCCAGGCAAGAGGATGCCAATTTCCCCAGAGGCTTCTCGGGGCTAATCACACCTCACCTCTGGAACGTCGAAAGGGTCCTTCACACCCTTGCTGCAACTCAAGAAGTTCCCCGACATACCCGTCTCCACTCGAGAGGAAACACGATGGTCCCGCCCACATCCAGAGGAGCCCCGTTTCCGCCACGTAGCTCGAGGTGAGGGATCCTTTCCCTGCTTCGTCGGGAAAGAATTCCCGGCGTTCCCGTCGCATCTCAAGAGGAGGCCCTCTCAACAGGAACAGCGAGAGGAACTCGAGGGTCGTGCCACCATTCCAAGAGTCCCCCAGAGGTCTCAGTCCATTCCAGAGGAACCTCTTTTCCCTTCACCGGCTCGTCTTTCACGCCGAGGATCGACTCACACCAAGGTGGCACTTGGCACAGCCCTGTGGGCAAACTTCGAGGGAAAGCCTCGAGGGAAAGCCACAGATCAATTGATCCACGTGACAGGAAGCGTGACCCTACTGCTGCAGCTCGGGAGGAAAGTGCACGTGCATGCCCCCACTCGAGACGAAGCCTCACTCCCCTGGGGAGACTCAGAGGCACCCCAAGATCTATGTCAACACTGGAGAGGAATCGTCAGGTTCCGGCCCCGACTCCACACGAGGTCTTAGGCCCTGGCATCGCCGGGAGAGGAATCCCGAGATGGCCCTTAGCAACTCGCATGGCGACTGGCCCTTCCTGAGGCCACCAGAGCGGGTCCCTGAGGTCCCCGTCGTAACTCGAGAAGACCTGCCGCAACTCGAGAATATCCAGGAGGTTCTCCCCAGCAGGCGAGATGAGGCCCATTTCCGCAGAGGCTTCTCGGGCTAATCACAGCTCACCTCTGGAACGTCGAAAGGGTCCTTCGCACCCTTGGTGCAACTCAAGAAGTTCCCCGACATACCCGTCTCCACTCGAGAGGAAACACGAGGGTCCCGCCAACATCCAGAGGAGCCCCGTTTCCGCCTCGTAGCTCGAGGTGAGGGATCCTTTCCCTGCTTCGTTGGGAAAGAATTCCCGGCGTTCCCGTCGCATCTCAAGAGGAGGCCTTCTCAACAGGAACGGCGAGAGGAACTCCAGGGTCGTGCCACCATTCCAAGAGTCCCCCAGATGTCTCTGTCCATTCCAGAGGAACCTCTTTTCCCTTCACCGGCTCGTCTTTCACGCTGAGGATCGACTCACACGAAGGTGGCACTTGGCACAGCCATGTGGGAAAGCCTCGTGGGAAAGCCTCGAGGGAAAGGCTCGAGGGAAAGCCACAGATCCCTTGATGCACGTGACAGGAAGCGTGACCCTACTGCTGCAGCTCGGGAGGGAAGCGCACGTGCCTGCCTCCTGTCGAGACGAGGCCTGACTCCCCTGGGGAGACTCAGAGGCACCCTAAAATCCATGTGTAACACTGGAGAGGAATGCTCAGGTTCCGGCCCCGATTCCACAGAAGGTCTTAGGCCCGGGCATCGACGGAAGAGGAATCCCGAGATGGCCCCTAGCAACTCGCATGGGGACTGGCCCCTCCTGACGCCACCAGAGCGGGTCCCTGAGGTCCCCGTCGTAACTCGAGAAGACCTGCCGCAACTCGAGAAAATCCAGGAGGTTCTCCCGCCAGGCGAGAGGAGGCCCATTTCCGCAGAGGCTTCTCGGGGCTAATCACACCTCACCTCTGGAACGTCGAAAGGGTCCTTCCCACCCTTGGTGCAACTCAAGAAGTTCCCCGACATACCCGTCTCCACTCGAGAGGAAACACTTGGGTCCCGCCCACATCCAGAGTAGCCCCGTATCCGCCTCGTAGCTCGAGGTGAGTGATCCTTTCCCTGCTTCGTCGGGAAAGATTTCCCGGCGTTCCCGTCGCATCTCAAGAGGAGGCCCTCTCAACAGGAATGGCGAGAGGAACTCCAGGGTCGTGCCACCATTCCAAGAGTCCCCCAGATGTCTCAGTCCATTCCAGAGGAACCTCTTTTCCCTTCACCGGCTCGTCTTTCACGCCGAGGATCGACTCACACCAAGGTGGCACTTGGCACAGCCCTGTGGGCAAGCCTCGAGGGAAAGCCTCGAGGGAAAGCCACAGATCCCTTGATCCACGTGACAGGAAGCGTGACCATACTGCTGCAGCTGGGGAGGGAAGCGCACGTGCATGCCCCCACTCGAGATGAGGCCTGACTCCCCTGGGGAGACTCAGAGGCACCCCAAGATCCATGTCAACACTGGAGAGGAATCCTCAGGTTCCGGCCCCGCCTCCACACAAAGTCTTAGTTCCCGGCACCGACGGGAGAGGAATCCCGAGATGGCCCCTAGCAACTCGCATGGGGACTGGCCCTTCCTGAGGCCACCAGAGCGGGTCCCTGAGGTCCACGTCGTAACTCGAGAAGACCTGCCGCAACTCGAGAATATCCAGGGGGTTCTCCCCTGCAGGCGAGATGAGGCCCATTTCTGCAGAGGCTTCTCGGGGCTAATAACACCTCACCTGTGGAACGTCGAAAGGGTCCTTCACACCCTTGGTGCAACTCAAGAAGTTCCCCGACATACCCGTCTCCACTCGAGAGGAAACACGAGGGTCCCGCCCACATCCAGAGGAGCCCCGTTTCCTCCTCGTAGCTCGAGTTGAGGGATCCTTTCCCTGCTTCGTCGGGAAAGAATTCCCGGCGTTCCCGTCGCATCTCAAGGGGAGGCCCTCTCAACAGGAACGGCGAGAGGAACTCCAGGGTCGTGCCACCATTCCAAGAGTCCCCCAGATGTCTCAGTCCATTCCAGAGAAACCTCTTTTCCCTTCACCGGCTCGTCTTTCACGCCGAGGATCGACTCACACCAAGGTGGCCCTTGGCACAGCCCTGTGAGAAAGCCTCGTGGGAAAGCCTAGAGGGAAAGCCTCGAGGGAAAGCCACAGATCCCTTGATACACGAGATAGGCAGCGTGACCCTACTGCTGCAGCTCGGGAGGAAAGCGAACGTACATGCCCCCACTGGAGACGAAGCATGACTCCCCTGGGGAGACTCAGAGGCACCCCAAGATCCATGTTAACACTGGAGAGGAATGCTCAGTTTCTGGCCCCGACTCCACACATGGTCTTAGGCCACGGTATCGACTGGAAAGGAATCCCGAGATGGCCCCTAGCCACTCGCATGGGGACTGGCCCTTCCTGAGGCCACCAGAGCGGGTCCCTGAGGTCCCCGTCGTAACTCGAGAAGACCTGCCGCAACTCGAGAATATCCAGGAGGTTCTCCCGCCAGGCGAGAGGAGGCCCATTTCCGCAGAGGCTTCTCGGGGCTAATCACACCTCACCTCTGGAACATCGAAAGGGTCCTTCACACCCCTGGTGCAACTCAAGAAGTTCCCCGACATACCCGTCTCCTCTCGAGAGGAAGCACGAGGGTCCCGCCCACAACCAGAGGAGCGCCATTTTCGCCTCGTAGCTCGAGGTGAGGGATCCTTTCCCTGCTTCCTCGGGAAAGAATTCCCGGCGTTCCCGTCGCATCTCAAGAGGAGGCCCTCTCAACAGGAACGGCGAGAGGAACTCCAGGGTCGTGCCACCATTCCAAGAGTCCCCCAGATATCTCTGTCCATTCCAAAGGAACCTCTTTTCCCTTCACCGGCTCGTCTTTCACGCCGAGGATCGCATCACACCAAGGTGGCACGTGGCACAGCCCTGCGGGTAAGCTTCATGGGAAAGCCTCGAGGGAAAGCCTCGAGGGAAATCCACAGATCCCTTGATCCACGTGACAGGAAGCGTGACCCTACTGCTGCAGCTCGGGAGGGAAGCGCACGTGCATGCCCCCACTCGAGACGAGGCCTGACTCCCCTGGGGAGACTCAGAGGCACCCCAAAATCCATGTCAACACTGGAGATGAATCCTCAGGTTCCGGCCCTGACTCCACACAAGGTCTTAGGCCCCGGCATCGAAGGGAGAGGAATCCCGAGATGGCCCCTAGCAACTCGCATGGGGACTGGCCCTTCCTTAGGTCACCAGAGCGGGTCCCTGAGGTCCCCGCCGTAACTCGAGAAGACCTGCCGCAACTCGAGAATATCCAGGAGGTTCTCCCCTGCAGGAGAGATGAGGTCCATTTCCGCAGAGGCTTCTCGGGGCTAATCACACCTCACCTCTGGAACGTCGAAAGGGTCCTTCACACCCTTGGTGCAACTCAAGAAGTTCCCCTTCATACCCGTCTCCACTCGAGAGGAATCACGAGGGTCCCGCCCACATCCAGAGGAGCCCCGTTTCCGCCTCGTAGCTCGAGGTGAGGGATCCTTTCCCTGCTTCGTCGGGAAAGATTTCCCGGCGTTCCCGTCGCATCTCAAGAGGAGGCCCTCTCAACAGGAATGGCGAGAGGAACTCCAGGGTCGTGCCACCATTCCAAGAGTCCCCCAGATGTCTCAGTCCATTCCAGAGGAACCTCTATTCCCTTCACCGGCTCGTCTTTCACGCCGAGGATCGACTCACACCAAGGTGGCACTTGGCACAGCCCTGTGGGCAAGCTTCGAGGGAAAGCCTCGAGGGAAAGCCACAGATCCCTTGATACACGTGACAGGAAGCGTGACCCTACTGCTGCAGCTGGGGAGGGAAGCGCACGTGCATGCCCCCACTCGAGATGAGGCCTGATTCCCCTGGGGAGACTCAGAGGCACCCCAAGATCCATGTCAACACTGGAGAGGAATCCTCAGGTTCCGGCCCCGCCTCCACACAAAGACTTAGTTCCCGGCACCGACGGGAGAGGAATCCCGAGATGGCCCCTAGCAACTCGCATGGGGACTGGCCCTTCCTGAGGCCACCAGAGCGGGTCCCTGAGGTCCCCGTCGTAACTCGAGGAGACCTGCCGCAACTCGAGAATATCCAGGAGGTTCTCCCCTGCAGGCGAGATGAGGCCCATTTACGCAGAGGTTTCTTGGGGCTAATCACACCTCACCTCTGGAACGTTGAAAGGGTCCTTCACACCCTTGGTGCAACTCAAGAAGTTCCCCGACATGCCCTTCTCCACTCGAGAGGAAACACGAGGGTCCCGCCCACATCCAGAGGAGCCCCGTTTCCGCCTCGTAGCTCGAGGTGAGGGATCCTTTCCCTGCTTCGTCGGGAAAGATTTCCCGGCGTTCCCGTCGCATCTCAAGAGGAGGCCCTCTCAACAGGAATGGCGAGAGGAACTCCAGGGTCGTGCCACCATTCCAAGAGTCCCCCAGATGTCTCAGTCCATTCCAGAGGAAACTCTATTCCCTTCACCGGCTCGTCTTTCACGCCGAGGATCGACTCACACCAAGGTGGCACTTGGCACAGCCCTGTGGGCAAGCTTCGAGGGAAAGCCTCGAGGGAAAGCCACAGATCCCTTGATCCACGTGACAGGAAGCGTGACCCTACTGCTGCAGCTGGGGAGGGAAGCACACGTGCATGCCCCCACTCGAGATGAGGCCTGACTCCCCTGGGGAGACTCAGAGGCACCCCAAGATCCATGTCAACACTGGAGAGGAATCCTCAGGTTCCGGCCCCGACTGCACACAAGGACTTAGGCCCCGGCATCAACGTTAGAGGAATCACGAGTTGGCCCCTAGCAACTCGTATGGGGACTGGCCCTTCCTGAGGCCATCAGAGCGGGTCCCTGAGGTCCCCGTCGTAACTCGAGAAGACCAGCCGCAACTCGAGAATATCCAGGAGGTTCTCCCCTGCAGGCGAGATGAGGCCCATTTACGCAGAGGTTTCTTGGGGCTAATCACACCTCACCTCTGGAACGTCGAAAGGGTCCTTCACACCCTTGGTGCAAGTCAAGAAGTTCCCCGACATACCCGTCTCCACTCGAGAGGAAACACGAGGGTCCCGCCCACATCCAGAGGAGCCCCGTTTCCGCCTCGTAGCTCGAGGTGAGGGATTCTTTCCCTGCTTCGTTGGGAAAGAATTCCCGGCGTTCCCGTCGCATCTCAAGAGGAGGCCTTCTCAACAGGAACAGCGAGACGTACTCCAGGCTCGTGCCACCATTCCAAGAGTCCCCCAGATGTCTCAGTCCATTCCAGAGGAACATCTTTTCCCTTCACCGGCTCGTCTTTCACGCCGAGGATCGACTCACACCAAGGTGGCACTTGGCACAGCCCTGTGGGAAAGCCTCGTGGGAAAGCCTCGAGGGAAAGCCTCGAGGGAAACCCACAGATCCCTTGATCCACGTGACAGGAAGCGTGACCCTACTGCCGCAGCTCGGGTGGGAAGCGCACGTGCATGCCCCCACTCGAGACGAGGCCTGACTCCCCTGGGGAGACTCAGAGGCACCCCAAAATCCATGTGTAACACTGGAGAGGAATGCTCAGGTTCCGGCCCCGATTCCACAGAAGGTCTTAGGCCCGGGCATCGACGGGAGAGGAATCCCGAGATGGCCCCTAGCAACTCGCATGGGGACTGGCCCTTCCTGACGCCACCAGAGCGGGTCCCTGAGGTCCCCGTCGTAACTCGATAAGACCTGCCGCAACTCGAGAAAATCCAGGAGGTTCTCCCGCCAGGCGAGAGGAGGCCCATTTCCGCAGAGGCTTCTCGGGGCTAATCACACCTCACCTTTGGAACGTCGAAAGGGTCCATCCCACCCTTGGTGCAACTCAAGAAGTTCCCCGACATACCCGTCTCCACTCGAGAGGAAACACGAGGGTCCCGCCCACATCCAGAGGAGCCCCGTATCCGCCTCGTAGCTCGAGGTGAGGGATCCTTTCCCTGCTTCGTCGGGAAAGAATTCCCGGCGTTCCCGTCGCATCTCAAGAGGAGGCCCTCTCAACAGGTACGGCGAGAGGAACTCCAGGGTCGTGCCACCATTCCAAGACTCCCCCAGATGTCTCAGTCCATTCCAGAGGAACCACTTTTCCCTTCACCGGCTCGTCTTTCACGCCGAGGATCGACTCACTCCAAGGTGGCACTTGGCAGAGTCCTGTGGGAAAGCCTCGTGGGAAAGCCTCGAGGGAAAGCCTTGAGGGAAAGCCACAGATCCCTTGATCCACGTGACAGGAAGCGTGACCATACTGCTGCAGCTCGGGAGGAAAGTGCACGGGCATGCCCCCACTCGAGACAAAGCCTGACTCCCCTGGGGAGACTCAGAGGCACCCTAAAATCCATGTGTAACACTGGAGAGGAATGCTCAGGTTCCGGCCCCGATTCCACAGAAGGTCTTAGGCCCGGGCATCGACGGGAGAGGAATCCCGAGATGGCCCCTAGCAACTCGCATGGGGACTGGCCCTTCCTGAGGCCACCAGAGCGGGTCCCTGAGGTCCCCGTCGTAACTCGAGAAGACCTGCCGCAACTCGAGAATATCCAGGAGGTTCTCCCCTGCAGGCGAGATGAGGCCCATTTCCGCAGAGGCTTCTCGGGGCTAATCACACCTCACCTCTGGAACGTCGAAAGGGTCCTTCACACCCTTGCTGCAACTCAAAAAGTTCCCCGACATACCCACCTCTACTCCAGAGGAAACACGAGGGTCCCGCCCACATGCAGAGGAGCCCCGTTTCCGCCTCGTAGCTCGAGGTGAGGGATCCTTTCCCTGCTTCGTCGGGAAAGAATTCCCGGCGTTCCCGTCGCATCTCAAGAGGAGGCCCTCTCAACAGGAACGGCGAGAGGAATACCAGGGTCGTGCCACCATTCCAAGAGTACCCCAGATGTCTCAGTCCATTCCAGAGGAAACTCTTTTCCCTTCACCGGCTCGTCTTTCACGCCGAGGATCGACTCACACCAAGGTGGCACTTGGCACAGCCCTTTGGGAAAGCCTCGTGGGAAAGCCTCGAGGGAAAGCCTCGAGGGAAAGCCACAGACCCCTTGATCCACGTGACAGGAAGCGTGACCCTACTGCTGCAGCTGGGGAGGGAAGCGCACGTGCATGCCCCCACTCGAGATGAGGCCTGACTCCCCTGGGGAGACTCAGAGGCACCCCAAGATCCATGTCAACACTGGAGAGGAATCCTCAGGTTCCGGCCCCGACTACACACAAGGTCTTAGGCCATGGCATCGATGGGAGAGGAATCCCGAGATGGCCCCTAGCAACTCGCATGGGGACTGGCCCTTCCTGAGGCCACGAGAGCGGGTCCCTGAGGTCCCCGTCGTTCCTCGAGGAGACCTGCCGCAACTCGAGAATATCCAGGAGGTTCTCCCCTGCAGGCGAGATGAGGCCCATTTCCGCAGAGGCTTCTCGGGGCTAATCACACCTCACCTCTGGAACGTCCAAAGGGTCCTTCACACCCTTGGTGCAACTCAAGAAGTTCCCCGACATAACCGTCTCCACTCGAGAGGAAACACTAGGGTCCCGCCCACATCCAGAGGAGCCCCGTTTCCACCTCGTAGCTCGAGGTGAGGGATCCTTTCCCTGCTTCGTCGGGAAAGAATTCCTGGCGTTCCCGTCGCATCTCAAGAGGAGGCCCTCTCAACAGGAACGGCGAGAGGAACTCCAAGGTCGTGCCACCATTCCAAGAGTCCCCCAGATGTCTCAGTCCATTCCAAAGGAACCCTTTTTCCCTTCACCGGCTCGTCTTTCACGCCGAGGATTGACTCACACCAAGGTGGCACATGGCACAGCCCTGTGGGAAAGCCTCGTGGGAAAGACTTGAGGTAAAGCCTCGAGGGAAAGCCACAGATCCCTTGATACACGTGACAGGAAGCGTGACCCTACTGCTGCAGCTGGGGAGGAAAGCGCACGTGCATGCCCACACTCTAGACGAAGCCTGACTCCCCTGGGAAGACTCAGAGGCACCCCAAGATGCATGTCAACACTGGAGAGGAATCCTCAGGTTCCGGCCCCGACTGCACACAAGGACTTAGGCCCCGGCATCAATGTTAGAGGAATCACGAGTTGGCCCCTAGCAACTCGTATGGGGACTGGCCCTTCCTGAGGCCATCAGAGCGGGTCCCTGAGGTCCCCGTCGTAACTCGAGAAGACCAGCCGCAACTCGAGAATATCCAGGAGGTTCTCCCCTGCAGGCGAGATGAGGCCCATTTACGCAGAGGTTTCTTGGGGCTAATCACACCTCACCTCTGGAACGTCGAAAGGGTCCTTCACACCCTTGGTGCAACTCAAGAAGTTCCCCGACATACCCGTCTCCACTCGAGAGGAAACACGAGGGTCCCGCCCACATCCAGAGGAGCGCCATTTTCGCCTCGTAGCTCGAGGTGAGGGATCCTTTCCCTGCTTCCTCGGGAAAGAATTCCCGGCGTTCCCGTCGCATCTCAAGAGGAGGCCCTCTCAACAGGAACGGCGAGAGGAACTCCAGGGTCGTGCCACCATTCCAAGAGTCCCCCAGATATCTCTGTCCATTCCAAAGGAACCTCTTTTCCCTTCACCGGCTCGTCTTTCACGCCGAGGATCGCATCACACCAAGGTGGCACGTGGCACAGCCCTGCGGGTAAGCTTCATGGGAAAGCCTCGAGGGAAAGCCTCGAGGGAAATCCACAGATCCCTTGATCCACGTGACAGGAAGCGTGACCCTACTGCTGCAGCTCGGGAGGGAAGCGCACGTGCATGCCCCCACTCGAGACGAGGCCTGACTCCCCTGGGGAGACTCAGAGGCACCCCAAAATCCATGTCAACACTGGAGATGAATCCTCAGGTTCCGGCCCTGACTCCACACAAGGTCTTAGGCCCCGGCATCGAAGGGAGAGGAATCCCGAGATGGCCCCTAGCAACTCGCATGGGGACTGGCCCTTCCTTAGGTCACCAGAGCGGGTCCCTGAGGTCCCCGCCGTAACTCGAGAAGACCTGCCGCAACTCGAGAATATCCAGGAGGTTCTCCCCTGCAGGAGAGATGAGGTCCATTTCCGCAGAGGCTTCTCGGGGCTAATCACACCTCACCTCTGGAACGTCGAAAGGGTCCTTCACACCCTTGGTGCAACTCAAGAAGTTCCCCTTCATACCCGTCTCCACTCGAGAGGAATCACGAGGGTCCCGCCCACATCCAGAGGAGCCCCGTTTCCGCCTCGTAGCTCGAGGTGAGGGATCCTTTCCCTGCTTCGTCGGGAAAGATTTCCCGGCGTTCCCGTCGCATCTCAAGAGGAGGCCCTCTCAACAGGAATGGCGAGAGGAACTCCAGGGTCGTGCCACCATTCCAAGAGTCCCCCAGATGTCTCAGTCCATTCCAGAGGAACCTCTATTCCCTTCACCGGCTCGTCTTTCACGCCGAGGATCGACTCACACCAAGGTGGCACTTGGCACAGCCCTGTGGGCAAGCTTCGAGGGAAAGCCTCGAGGGAAAGCCACAGATCCCTTGATACACGTGACAGGAAGCGTGACCCTACTGCTGCAGCTGGGGAGGGAAGCGCACGTGCATGCCCCCACTCGAGATGAGGCCTGATTCCCCTGGGGAGACTCAGAGGCACCCCAAGATCCATGTCAACACTGGAGAGGAATCCTCAGGTTCCGGCCCCGCCTCCACACAAAGACTTAGTTCCCGGCACCGACGGGAGAGGAATCCCGAGATGGCCCCTAGCAACTCGCATGGGGACTGGCCCTTCCTGAGGCCACCAGAGCGGGTCCCTGAGGTCCCCGTCGTAACTCGAGGAGACCTGCCGCAACTCGAGAATATCCAGGAGGTTCTCCCCTGCAGGCGAGATGAGGCCCATTTACGCAGAGGTTTCTTGGGGCTAATCACACCTCACCTCTGGAACGTTGAAAGGGTCCTTCACACCCTTGGTGCAACTCAAGAAGTTCCCCGACATGCCCTTCTCCACTCGAGAGGAAACACGAGGGTCCCGCCCACATCCAGAGGAGCCCCGTTTCCGCCTCGTAGCTCGAGGTGAGGGATCCTTTCCCTGCTTCGTCGGGAAAGATTTCCCGGCGTTCCCGTCGCATCTCAAGAGGAGGCCCTCTCAACAGGAATGGCGAGAGGAACTCCAGGGTCGTGCCACCATTCCAAGAGTCCCCCAGATGTCTCAGTCCATTCCAGAGGAACCTCTATTCCCTTCACCGGCTCGTCTTTCACGCCGAGGATCGACTCACACCAAGGTGGCACTTGGCACAGCCCTGTGGGCAAGCTTCGAGGGAAAGCCTCGAGGGAAAGCCACAGATCCCTTGATCCACGTGACAGGAAGCGTGACCCTACTGCTGCAGCTGGGGAGGGAAGCGCACGTGCATGCCCCCACTCGAGATGAGGCCTGACTCCCCTGGGGAGACTCAGAGGCACCCCAAGATCCATGTCAACACTGGAGAGGAATCCTCAGGTTCCGGCCCCGACTGCACACAAGGACTTAGGCCCCGGCATCAACGTTAGAGGAATCACGAGTTGGCCCCTAGCAACTCGTATGGGGACTGGCCCTTCCTGAGGCCATCAGAGCGGGTCCCTGAGGTCCCCGTCGTAACTCGAGAAGACCAGCCGCAACTCGAGAATATCCAGGAGGTTCTCCCCTGCAGGCGAGATGAGGCCCATTTACGCAGAGGTTTCTTGGGGCTAATCACACCTCACCTCTGGAACTTCGAAAGGGTCCTTCACACCCTTGGTGCAAGTCAAGAAGTTCCCCGACATACCCGTCTCCACTCGAGAGGAAACACGAGGGTCCCGCCCACATCCAGAGGAGCCCCGTTTCCGCCTCGTAGCTCGAGGTGAGGGATTCTTTCCCTGCTTCGTTGGGAAAGAATTCCCGGCGTTCCCGTCGCATCTCAAGAGGAGGCCTTCTCAACAGGAACAGCGAGACGTACTCCAGGCTCGTGCCACCATTCCAAGAGTCCCCCAGATGTCTCAGTCCATTCCAGAGGAACATCTTTTCCCTTCACCGGCTCGTCTTTCACGCCGAGGATCGACTCACACCAAGGTGGCACTTGGCACAGCCCTGTGGGAAAGCCTCGTGGGAAAGCCTCGAGGGAAAGCCTCGAGGGAAACCCACAGATCCCTTGATCCACGTGACAGGAAGCGTGACCCTACTGCCGCAGCTCGGGTGGGAAGCGCACGTGCATGCCCCCACTCGAGACGAGGCCTGACTCCCCTGGGGAGACTCAGAGGCACCCCAAAATCCATGTGTAACACTGGAGAGGAATGCTCAGGTTCCGGCCCCGATTCCACAGAAGGTCTTAGGCCCGGGCATCGACGGGAGAGGAATCCCGAGATGGCCCCTAGCAACTCGCATGGGGACTGGCCCTTCCTGACGCCACCAGAGCGGGTCCCTGAGGTCCCCGTCGTAACTCGAAAAGACCTGCCGCAACTCGAGAAAATCCAGGAGGTTCTCCCGCCAGGCGAGAGGAGGCCCATTTCCGCAGAGGCTTCTCGGGGCTAATCACACCTCACCTTTGGAACGTCGAAAGGGTCCATCCCACCCTTGGTGCAACTCAAGAAGTTCCCCGACATACCCGTCTCCACTCGAGAGGAAACACTAGGGTCCCGCCCACATCCAGAGGAGCCCCGTATCCGCCTCGTAGCTCGAGGTGAGGGATCCTTTCCCTGCTTCGTCGGGAAAGAATTCCCGGCGTTCCCGTCGCATCTCAAGAGGAGGCCCTCTCAACAGGTACGGCGAGAGGAACTCCAGGGTCGTGCCACCATTCCAAGACTCCCCCAGATGTCTCAGTCCATTCCAGAGGAACCACTTTTCCCTTCACCGGCTCGTCTTTCACGCCGAGGATCGACTCACTCCAAGGTGGCACTTGGCAGAGTCCTGTGGGAAAGCCTCGTGGGAAAGCCTCGAGGGAAAGCCTTGAGGGAAAGCCACAGATCCCTTGATCCACGTGACAGGAAGCGTGACCATACTGCTGCAGCTCGGGAGGAAAGTGCACGGGCATGCCCCCACTCGAGACAAAGCCTGACTCCCCTGGGGAGACTCAGAGGCACCCTAAAATCCATGTGTAACACTGGAGAGGAATGCTCAGGTTCCGGCCCCGATTCCACAGAAGGTCTTAGGCCCGGGCATCGACGGGAGAGGAATCCCGAGATGGCCCCTAGCAACTCGCATGGGGACTGGCCCTTCCTGAGGCCACCAGAGCGGGTCCCTGAGGTCCCCGTCGTAACTCGAGAAGACCTGCCGCAACTCGAGAATATCCAGGAGGTTCTCCCCTGCAGGCGAGATGAGGCCCATTTCCGCAGAGGCTTCTCGGGGCTAATCACACCTCACCTCTGGAACGTCGAAAGGGTCCTTCACACCCTTGCTGCAACTCAAAAAGTTCCCCGACATACCCACCTCTACTCCAGAGGAAACACGAGGGTCCCGCCCACATGCAGAGGAGCCCCGTTTCCGCCTCGTAGCTCGAGGTGAGGGATCCTTTCCCTGCTTCGTCGGGAAAGAATTCCCGGCGTTCCCGTCGCATCTCAAGAGGAGGCCCTCTCAACAGGAACGGCGAGAGGAATACCAGGGTCGTGCCACCATTCCAAGAGTACCCCAGATGTCTCAGTCCATTCCAGAGGAAACTCTTTTCCCTTCACCGGCTCGTCTTTCACGCCGAGGATCGACTCACACCAAGGTGGCACTTGGCACAGCCCTTTGGGAAAGCCTCGTGGGAAAGCCTCGAGGGAAAGCCTCGAGGGAAAGCCACAGACCCCTTGATCCACGTGACAGGAAGCGTGACCCTACTGCTGCAGCTGGGGAGGGAAGCGCACGTGCATGCCCCCACTCGAGATGAGGCCTGACTCCCCTGGGGAGACTCAGAGGCACCCCAAGATCCATGTCAACACTGGAGAGGAATCCTCAGGTTCCGGCCCCGACTCCACACAAGGTCTTAGGCCATGGCATCGATGGGAGAGGAATCCCGAGATGGCCCCTAGCAACTCGCATGGGGACTGGCCCTTCCTGAGGCCACGAGAGCGGGTCCCTGAGGTCCCCGTCGTTCCTCGAGGAGACCTGCCGCAACTCGAGAATATCCAGGAGGTTCTCCCCTGCAGGCGAGATGAGGCCCATTTCCGCAGAGGCTTCTCGGGGCTAATCACACCTCACCTCTGGAACGTCCAAAGGGTCCTTCACACCCTTGGTGCAACTCAAGAAGTTCCCCGACATAACCGTCTCCACTCGAGAGGAAACACTAGGGTCCCGCCCACATCCAGAGGAGCCCCGTTTCCACCTCGTAGCTCGAGGTGAGGGATCCTTTCCCTGCTTCGTCGGGAAAGAATTCCTGGCGTTCCCGTCGCATCTCAAGAGGAGGCCCTCTCAACAGGAACGGCGAGAGGAACTCCAAGGTCGTGCCACCATTCCAAGAGTCCCCCAGATGTCTCAGTCCATTCCAAAGGAACCCTTTTTCCCTTCACCGGCTCGTCTTTCACGCCGAGGATTGACTCACACCAAGGTGGCACATGGCACAGCCCTGTGGGAAAGCCTCGTGGGAAAGACTTGAGGTAAAGCCTCGAGGGAAAGCCACAGATCCCTTGATACACGTGACAGGAAGCGTGACCCTACTGCTGCAGCTGGGGAGGAAAGCGCACGTGCATGCCCACACTCTAGACGAAGCCTGACTCCCCTGGGAAGACTCAGAGGCACCCCAAGATGCATGTCAACACTGGAGAGGAATCCTCAGGTTCCGGCCCCGACTGCACACAAGGACTTAGGCCCCGGCATCAACGTTAGAGGAATCACGAGTTGGCCCCTAGCAACTCGTATGGGGACTGGCCCTTCCTGAGGCCATCAGAGCGGGTCCCTGAGGTCCCCGTCGTAACTCGAGAAGACCAGCCGCAACTCGAGAATATCCAGGAGGTTCTCCCCTGCAGGCGAGATGAGGCCCATTTACGCAGAGGTTTCTTGGGGCTAATCACACCTCACCTCTGGAACGTCGAAAGGGTCCTTCACACCCTTGGTGCAACTCAAGAAGTTCCCCGACATACCCGTCTCCACTCGAGAGGAAACACGAGGGTCCCGCCCACATCCAGAGGAGCCCCGTTTCCGCCTCGTAGCTCGAGGTGATGGATTCTTTCCCTGCTTCGTTGGGAAAGAATTCCCGGCGTTCCCGTCGCATCTCAAGAGGAGGCCTTCTCAACAGGAACGGCGAGAGGAACTCCAGGGTCGTGCCACCATTCCAAGAGTCCCCCAGATGTCTCTGTCCTTTCCAGAGGAACCTCTTTTCCCTTCACCGGCTCGTCTTTCACGCCGAGGATCGACTCACACGAAGGTGGCACGTGGCACAGCCCTGTGGGAAAGCCTCGTGGGAAAGCCTCGAGGGAAAGGCTGGAGGGAAAGCCACAGATCACTTGATGCACGTGACAGGAAGCATGACCCTACTGCTGCAGCTCGGGAGGGAAGCGCACGTGCCTGCCTCCAGTCGAGACGAGGCCTGACTCCCCTGGGGAGACTCAGAGGCACCCCAAAATCCATGTGTAACACTGGAGAGGAATGCTCAGGTTCCGGCCCCGATTCCACAGAAGGTCTTAGGCCCGGGCATCGACGGGAGAGGAATCCCGAGATGGCCCCTAGCAACTCGCATGGGGACTGGCCCTTCCTGAGGCCACCAGAGCGGGTCCCTGAGGTCCCCGTCGTAACTCGAGAAGACCTGCCGCAACTCGAGAATATCCAGGAGGTTCTCCCCTGCAGGCGCGATGAGGCCCATTTCCGCAGAGGCTTCTCGGGGCTAATCACACCTCACCTCTGGAACGGCGAAAGGGTCCTTGACACCCTTGGTGCCACTCAAGAAGTTCCCCGACATACCCGTCTCCACTCGACAGGAAACACGAGGGTCCCGCCCACATCCAGAGGAGCCCCGTTTCCGCCTCGTAGCTCGAGGTGAGGGATCCTTTCCCTGCTTCGTCGGGAAAGAATTCCGGGCGTTCCCGTCGCATCTCAAGAGGAGGTCCTCTCAACAGGATCGGCGAGAGGAACTCCAGGGTCGAGCCACCATTCCAAAAGTCCCCCAGATGTCTCTGTCCATTCCAGAGGAACCTCTTTTCCCTTCACCGGCTCGTCGTTCACGCCGAGGATCGACTCACACCAAGGTGGCACTTGGCACAGCCCTGTGGGAAAGCCTCGTGGGAAAGCCACAGATCCCTTTATCCACGTGACAGGAAGCGTGACCCTACTGCTGCAGCTCGGGAGGGAAGCGCACGTGCATGCCCCCACTCGAGACGAATCCTGACTCCCCTGGGGAGACTCAGAGGCACCCCAAAATCCATGTCAACACTGGAGAGGAATCCTCAGGTTCTGGCCCCGACTCCACACAAGGTCTTAGGCCCCGGCATCGACGGGAGAGGAATCTCGAGATGGCCCCTAGCAACTCGCATGGGGACTGGCCCTTCCTGAGGCCACCAGAGCGGGTCCCTGAGGTCCCCGTCGTAACTCGAGAAGACCTGCCGCAACTCGAGAATATCCAGGAGGTTCTCCCCTGCAGGCGAGATGAGGCCCATTTCCGCAGAGGCTTCTCGGGGCTAATCACACCTCACCTCTGGAACGTCGAAAGGGTCCTTCACTCCCTTGGTGCAACTCAAGAAGTTCCCCGACATACCCGTCTCCACTCGAGAGGAAACACGAGGGTCCCGCCCACATCCAGAGGAGACCCGTTTCCGCATCGTAGCTCGAGGTGAGGGATCCTTTCCCTGCTTCGTCGGGAAAGAATTCCGGGCGTTCCCGTCGCATCTCAAGAGGAGCTCCTCTCAACAGGATCGGCGAGAGGAACTCCAGGGTAGTGCCACCATTCCAAAGTCCCCCAGATGTCTCTGTCCATTACAGAGGAACCTCTTTTCCCTTCACCGGCTCGTCTTTCACGCCGAGGATCGACTCACACCAAGGTGGCACCTGGCACAGCCCTGTGGGAAAGACTCGTGGGAAAGCCTCGAGGGAAATCCTCGAGGGAAAGCCACAGATCCTTTGATCCACGTGACAGGAAGCGTGACCCTACTGCTGCAGCTCGGGAGGGAATCGCACGTGCATGCCCCCACTCGAGACGAGGCCTGACTCCCCTGGGGAGACTGAGAGGCTCCCCAAGATCCATGTCAACACTGGAGAGGAATCCTCAGGTTCCGGCCCCGACTCCACACAAGGTCTTAGGCCCCGGCATCGATGGGAGAGGAATCCCGAGATGGCCCCTAGCAACTCGCTTGGGGTCTGGCCCTTCCTGAGGCCACCAGAGCGGGTCCCTGAGGTCCCCTTCGTAACTCGAGAAGACCTGCCGCAACTCGAGAATATCCAGGAGGTTCTCCCCTGCAGGCACGATGAGGCCCATTTCCGCAGAGGCTTCTCGGGGCTAATCACACCTCACCTCTGGAACGGCGAAAGGGTCCTTCACACCCTTGGTGCCACTCAAGAAGTTCCCCGACATACCCGTCTCCACTCGAGAGGAAACACGAGGGTCCCGCCCACATCCAGAGGAGCCCCGTTTCCGCCTCGTAGCTCGAGGTGAGGGATCCTTTCCCTGCTTCGTCGGGAAAGAATTCCGGGCGTTCCCGTCGCATCTCAAGAGGAGGTCCTCTCAACAGGATCGGCGAGAGGAACTCCAGGGTCGAGCCACCATTCCAAAAGTCCCCCAGATGTCTCTGTCCATTCCAGAGGAACCTCTTTTCCCTTCACCGGCTCGTCGTTCACGCCGAGGATCGACTCACACCAAGGTGGCACTTGGCACAGCCCTGTGGGAAAGCCTCGTGGGAAAGCCACAGATCCCTTTATCCACGTGACAGGAAGCGTGACCCTACTGCTGCAGCTCGGGAGGGAAGCGCACGTGCATGCCCCCACTCGAGACGAATCCTGACTCCCCTGGGGAGACTCAGAGGCAACCCAAAATCCATGTCAACACTGGAGAGGTATCCTCAGGTTCTGGCCCCGACTCCACACAAGGTCTTAGGCCCCGGCATCGACGGGAGAGGAATCTCGAGATGGCCCCTAGCAACTCGCATGGGGACTGGCCCTTCCTGAGGCCACCAGAGCGGGTCCCTGAGGTCCCCGTCGTAACTCGAGAAGACCTGCCGCAACTGGAGAAAATCCAGGAGGTTCTCCCCTCCAGGCGAGATGAGGCCCTTTTCCGCTGAGGCGTCTCGAGGCTGATCACACCTCACCTCTGGAACTTGGAAAGGCTCCTTCACACCCTTGGTGCAAATCAAGAAGTTCCCCGACATACCCGTCTCCACTCGAGAGGAATCACGAGGGTCCCGCCCACATCCAGAGGAGCCCCGTTTCCGCCTCGTAGCTCGAGATGAGGGATCCTTTCCCTGCTTCGTCGGGAAAGAGTTCCCGGCGATCCCGTCGCATCTCAAGAGGAGGCCCTCTCAACAGGAACGGCGAGAGGAACTCCAGGGTCGTGCCACCATGCCAAGGGTCCCCCAGATGTCTCAGTCCATTCCAGAGGAACCTGTTTTCCCTTTACCGGCTCGTCTTTCACGCCGCGGATCGACTCACACCAAGGTGGCACGTGGCACAGCCCTGTGGGAAAGCCTCGTGGGAAAGCCTCGAGGGACAGCCTCGAGGGAAAGCCACAGATCCCTTGATCCACGTGACAGGAAGCGTGACACTACTGCTGCAGCTCGGGAGGAAAGCGCACGTGCATGCCCCCACTCGAGAGGAGGCCTGACTCCCCTGGGGAGACTCAGAAGCACCCCAAGATCCATGGCAACACTGGAGAGGAATCCTCAGGTTCCGGCCCCGACTCCACACAAGGACTGAGGCCCCGGCATGGACGGGAGAGGAATCCCGAGAGGTCCCCTAGCAACTCGCATGGGGACTGGCCTTTCCTGAGGCCACCAGAGCGGGTCCCTGAGGTCCCCGTCGTAACTCGAGAAGACCTGCCGCAACTCGAGAAAATCCAGGAGGTTCTCCCCTCCAGGCGAGATGAGGCCCATTTCCGCTGAGGCGTCTCGAGGCTGATCACACCTCACCTCTGGAACTTCGAAAGGGTCCTTCACACCCTTGGTGCAAATCAAAAAGTTCCCCGACATACCCGTCTCCACTCGAGAGGAATCACGAGGGTCCCGCCCACATCCAGAGGAGCCCCGTTTCCGCCTCGTAGCTCGAGATGAGGGATCCTTTCCCTGCTTCGTCGGGAAAGAGTTCCCGGCGTTCCCGTCGCATCTCAAGCGGAGGCCCTCTCAACAGGAACGGCGAGAGGAACTCCAGGGTCGTGCCACCATTCCAAGAGTCCCCCAGATGTCTCAGTCCATTCCAGAGGAACCTCTTTTCCCTTCACCGGCTCGTCTTTCACGCCGCGGATCGACTCACACCAAGGTGGCACGTGGCACAGCCCTGTGGGAAAGCCTCGTGGGAAAGCCTCGAAGAACAGCCTCGAGGGAAAGCCACAGATCCCTTGATCCACGTGACAGGAAGCGTGACACTACTGCTGCAGCTCGGGAGGAAAGCGCAAGTGCATGCCCCCACTCGAGACGAGGCCTGACTCCTCGGGGGAGACTCAGAAGCACCCCAAGATCCATGGCAACACTGGAGAGGAATCCTCAGGTTCCGGCCCCGACTCCACACAAGGAGTGAGGCCCCGGCATGGACGGGAAAGGAATCCCGAGTGGTCCCCTAGCAACTCGCATGGGGACTGGCCTTTCCTGAGGCCACCAGAGCGGGTCCCTGAGGTCCCCGTCGTAACTCGAGAAGACCTGCCGCAACTGGAGAAAATCCAGGAGGTTCTCCCCTCCAGGCGAGATGAGGCCCTTTTCCGCTGAGGCGTCTCGATGCTGATCACACCTCACCTCTGGAACTTCGAAAGGCTCCTTCACACCCTTGGTGCAAATCAAGAAGTTCCCCGACATACCCGTCTCCACTCGAGAGGAATCACGAGGGTCCCGCCCACATCCAGAAGAGCCCCGTTTCCGCCTCGTAGCTCGAGATGAGGGATCCTTTCCCTGCTTCGTCGGGAAAGAATTCTGGGCGTTCCCGTCGCATCTCAAGAGGAGCTCCTCTCAACAGGAACGGCGAGAGGAACTCCAGGGTAGTGCCACCATTCCAAAGTCCCCCAGATGTCTCTGTCCATTACAGAGGAACCTCTTTTCCCTTCACAGGCTCGTCTTTCACGCCGAGGATCGACTCACACCAAGGTGGCACCTGGCACAGCCCTGTGGGAAAGACTCGTGGGAAAGCCTCGAGGGAAATCCTCGAGGGAAAGCCACAGATCCTTTGATCCACGTGACAGGAAGCGTGACCCTACTGCTGCAGCTCGGGACGGAATCGCACGTGCATTCCCCCACTCGAGACGAGGCCTGACTCCCCTTGGGAGACTGAGAGGCACCCCAAGATCCATGTCAACACTGGAGAGGAATCCTCAGGTTCCGGCTCCGACTCCACACAAGGTCCTGGCCCCGGCACCGATGGGAGAGGAATCCCGAGATGGCCCCTTGCAACTCGCATGGGGACTGGCCCTTCCTGAGGCCACCACAGCGGGTCCCTGAGGTCCCCGTCGTAACTCGAGAAGACCTGCCACAACTCGAGAATATCCAGGAGGTTCTCCCCTGCAGGCGAGATGAGGCCCATTTCCACAGAGGCTTCTCGGGGCTAATCACACCTCACCTCTGGAACGTCGAGAGGGTCCTTCACTCCCTTGGTGCAACTCAAGAAGTTCCCCGACATACCCGTCTCCACTCGAGAGGAAACACGAGGGTCCCGCCCACATCCAGAGGAGCCCCGTTTCCGCCTCGTAGCTCGAGGTGAGGGATCCTTTCCCTGCTTCGTCAGGAAAGAATTCCCGGCGTTCCCGTCGCATCTCAAGAGGAGGCCCTCTCAACAGGAACGGCGAGAGGAACTCCAGGGTCGTGCCACCATTCCAAGTGTCCCCCAGATGTCTCAGTCCATTCCAGAGGAAACTCTTTTCCCTTCACAGGCTCGTCTTTCACGCCGAGGATCGACTCACACCAAGGTGGCACTTGGCACAGCCCTGTGGGAAAGCCTCGTGGGAAAGCCTCGAGGGAAAGCCTCAAGGGAAAGCCACAGATCCCTTGATCCAGGTGACAGGAAGCGTGACCCTGCTGCTGCAGCTCGGGAGGGAAACGCACGTGCATGCCCCCACTCGAGACGAGGCCTGACTCCCCTGGGGAGACTGAGAGGCACCCCAAGATCCATGTCAACACTGGAGAGGAATCCTCAGGTTCCGGCCCCGACTCCACACAAGGTCTTAGGCACCGGCATCGATGGGAGAGGAATCCCGAGATGGCCCCTAGCAACTCGCATGGGGACTGGCCCTTCCTGAGGCCACCAGAGCGGGTCCCTGAGGTCCCCGTCGTAACTCGAGAAGACCTGCCGCAACTCGAGAATATCCAGGAGGTTCTCCCCTGCAGGCGCGATGAGGCCCATTTCCGCAGAGGCTTCTCGGGGCTAATCACACCTCACCTCTGGAACGGCGAAAGGGTCCTTGACACCCTTCGTGCAACTCAAGAAGTTCCCCGACATACCCGTCTCCACTCGAGAGGAAACACGAGGGTCCCGCCCACATCCAGAAGAGCCCCGTTTCCGCCTCGTAGCTCGAGGTGAGGGATCCTTTCCCTGCTTCGTCGCGAAAGAATTCCGGGCGTTCCCGTCGCATCTCAAGAGGAGGTCCTCTCAACAGGATCGGCGAGAGGAACTCCAGGGTCGAGCCACCATTCCAAAAGTCCCCCAGATGTCTCTGTCCATTCCAGAGGAACCTCTTTTCCCTTCACCGGCTCGTCATTCACGCCGAGGATCGACTCACACCAAGGTGGCACTTGGCACAGCCCTGTGGGAAAGCCTCTTGGGAAAGCCACAGATCCCTTTATCCACGTGACAGGAAGCGTGACCCTTCTGTGGCAGCTCGGGAGGGAAGCGCAAGTGCATGCCCCACTCGAGACGAGTCCTGACTCCCCTGGGGAGACTCAGAGGCACCCCAAAATCCATGTCAACACTGGAGAGGAATCCTCAGGTTCTGGCCCCGACTCCACACAAGGTCTTAGGCCCCGGCATCGACGGGAGTGGAATCTCGAGATGGCCCCTAGCAACGCGCATGGGGACTGGCCCTTCCTGAGGCCACCAGAGCGGGTCCCTGAGGTCCCCGTCGTAACTCGAGAAGACCTGCCGCAACTCGAGAATATCCAGGAGGTTCTCCCCTGCAGGCGAGATGAGGCCCATTTCCGCAGAGGCTTCTCGGGGCTAATCACACCTCACCTCTGGAACGTCGAAAGGGTCCTTCACTCCCTTGGTGCAACTCAAGAAGTTCCCCGACATACCCGTCTCCACTCGAGAGGAAACACGAGTGTCCCGCCCACATCCAGAGGAGCCCCGTTTCCGCCTCGTAGCTCGAGGTGAGGGATCCTTTCCCTGCTTCGTCGGGAAAGAATTCCGGGCAATGCCGTCGCATCTCAAGAGGAGGCCCTCTCAACAGGAACGGCGAGAGGAACTCCAGGGTCGTGCCACCATTCCAAAAGTCCCCCAGATGTCTCTGTCCATTCCAGAGGAACCTCTTTTCCCTTCACCGGCTCGTCTTTCACGCCGAGGATCGACTCACACCAAGGTGGCACTTGGCACAGCCCTGTGGGAAAGCCTCGTGGGAAAGCCTCGAGGGAAATCCTCGAGGGAAAGCCACAGATCCTTTGATCCACGTGACAGGAAGCGTGACCCTACTGCTGCATCTCGGGAGGTAATCGCACGTGCATGTCCCCACTCGAGACGAGGCCTGACTCCCCTGGGGAGACTGAGAGGCACCCCAAGATCCATGTCAACACTGGAGAGGAATCCTCAGGTTCCGGCCCCGACTCCACACAAGGTCTTAGGCCCCGGCATCGATGGGAGAGGAATCCCGAGATGGCCCCTAGCAACTCGCATGGGGACTGGCCCTTCCTGAGGCCACCAGAGCGGGTCCCTGAGGTCCCCGTCGTAACTCGAGAAGACCTGCCGCAACTCGAGAATATCCAGGAGGTTCTCCCCTTCAGGCGAGATGAGGCCCATTTCCGCAGAGGCTTCTCGGGGCTAATCACACCTCACCTCTGGAACGGCGAAAGGGTCCTTCCCACCCTTGGTACAACTCAAGAAGTTCCCCGACATACCCGTCTCCACTCGAGAGGAAACACGAGGGTCCCGCCCACATCCAGAGGAGCCCCGTTTCCGCCTCGTAGCTCGAGGTGAGGGATCCTTTCCCTGCTTCGTCGGGAAAGAATTCCCAGCGTTCCCGTCGCATCTCAAGAGGAGTCCCTCTCAACAGGAACGGCGAGAGGAACTCCAGGGTCGTGCCACCATTTCAAGAGTCCCCCAGATGTCTCAATCCATTCCAGAGGAACCTCTTTTTCCTTCACCGGCTCGTCTTTCACGCCGATGATCGACTCACACCAAGGTGGCACTTGGCACAGCCCTGTGGGAAAGCCTCGTGGGAAAGCCTCGAGGGAAAGCCTCCAGGGAAAGCCACAGATCCCTTGATCCACGTGACAGGAAGCGTGACCTTACTGCTGCAGCTCGGGAGGGAAGCGCACGTGCATGCCCCCACTCGAGGCGAGTCCTGACTCCCCTGGGGTGACTCAGAGGCACCCCAAAAACCATGTCAACACAGGAGAGGAATCCTCAGGTTCCGGCCCCGACTCCACACAAGGTCTTAGTTCCCGGCATCGACGGGAGAGGAATCCCGAGATGGCCCCTAGCAACTCGCATGGGGACTGGCCCTTCCTGAGGCCACCAGAGCGGGTCCCTGAGGTCCCCGTCGTAAATCGAGAAGACCTGCCGCAACTCGAGAAAATCCAGGAGGTTCTCTCGCCAGGCGAGAGGAGGCCCATTTCCGCAGAATCTTCTCGGGGCTAATCACACCTCAGCTCTGGAACGTCGAAAGGGTCCTTCACACCCCTGGTGCAACTCAAGAAGTTCCCCGACATTCCTGTCTCCACTCGAGAGGAAACACGAGGGTCCCGCCCACATCCAGAGGAGCCCCGTTTCCGCCACGTAGCTCCAGGTGACGGATCCTTTCCCTGCTTCGTCGGGAAAGAATTCCCGGCGTTCCCGTCGCATCTCAAGAGGAGGCCCTCTCAACAGGAACAGCGAGAGGAACTCCAGGGTCGTGCCACCATTCCAAGAGTCCCCAGAGGTCTCAGTCCATTCCAGAGGAACCTCTTTTCCCTTCACCGGCTCGTCTTTCACGCCGAGGATCGACTCACACCAAGGTGGCACTTGGCACAGCCCTGTGGGCAAGCCTCGAGGGAAAGCCTTGAGGGAAAGCCAGAGATCCCTTGATCCACGTGACAGGAAGCGTGACCCTACTGCTGCAGCTCGGGAGGAAAGCGCACGTGCATGCCCCCACTCGAGACGAAGCCTCACTCCCCTGGGGAGACTCAGAGGCACCCCAAGATCTATGTCAACACTGGAGAGGAATCGTCAGGTTCCGGCCCCGACTCCACACAAGGTCTTAGGCCCTGGCATCGACGGGAGAGGAATCCCGAGATGGCCCTTAGCAACTCGCATGGCGACTGGCCCTTCCTGAGGCCACCAGAGCGGGTCCCTGAGGTCCCCGTCGTAACTCGAGAAGACCTGCCGCAACTCGAGAATATCCAGGAGGTTCTCCCCAGCAGGCGAGATGAGGCCCATTTCCGCAGAGGCTTCTCGGGGTTAATCACACCTCACCTCTGGAACGTCGAAAGGGTCCTTCGCACCCTTGGTGCAACTCAAGAAGTTCCCCGACATACCCTTCTCCACTCGAGAGGAAACACGAGGGTCCCGCCCACATCCAGAGGAGCCCCATTTCCGCCTCGTAGCTCCAGGTGAGGGATCCCTTCCCAGCTTCGTCGGTAAAGAATTCCCGGCCTTCCCGTGGCATGTCAAGAGGAGGCCCTCTCAACAGGAACGGCGAGAGGAACTCCAGGGTCGTGCCACCATTCCAAGAGTCCCCCAGATGTCTCAGTCCATTCCAGAGGAACCTCTTTTCCCTTCACCGGCTCGTCTTTCACGCCGAGGATCGACTCACACCAAGGTGGCTCTTGGCATAGCCCTGTGGGACAGCCTCGTGGAAAAGCCTCGAGGGAAAGCCTCGAGGGAAAGCCACAGATCCCTTGATCCACGTGACAGGAAGCGTGACCCTACTGCTGCATCTCGGGAGGAAAGCGCACATGCATGCCCCCACTCGAGACGAAGCCTGACTCCCCTGGGGAGACTCAGAGGCACCCCAAGATCCAAGTCAACACTGGAGAGGAATTCTCAGGTTCCGGCCCCGACTCCACACAAAGTCTTAGGCCCCGGCATCGACGGGAGAGGAATCCCGAGATGGCCCCTAGCAACTCGCATGGGGACTGGCCCTTCCTGAGGCCACCAGAGCGGGTCCCTGAGGTCCCCGTCGCAACTCGAGAAGACCTGCCGCAACTCGAGAAAATCAAGGAGGTTCTCCCGCCAGGCAAGAGGATGCCAATTTCCCCAGAGGCTTCTCGGGGCTAATCACACCTCACCTCTGGAACGTCGAAAGGGTCCTTCACACCCTTGCTGCAACTCAAGAAGTTCCCCGACATACCCGTCTCCACTCGAGAGGAAACACGATGGTCCCGCCCACATCCAGAGGAGCCCCGTTTCCGCCACGTAGCTCGAGGTGAGGGATCCTTTCCCTGCTTCGTCGGGAAAGAATTCCCGGCGTTCCCCGTCGCATCTCAAGAGGAGGCCCTCTCAACAGGAACAGCGAGAGGAACTCGAGGGTCGTGCCCACCATTCCAAGAGTCCCCCAGAGGTCTCAGTCCATTCCAGAGGAACCTCTTTTCCCTTCACCGGCTCGTCTTTCACGCCGAGGATCGACTCACACCAAGGTGGCACTTGGCACAGCCCTGTGGGCAAACTTCGAGGGAAAGCCTCGAGGGAAAGCCACAGATCAATTGATCCACGTGACAGGAAGCGTGACCCTACTGCTGCAGCTCGGGAGGAAAGTGCACGTGCATGCCCCCACTCGAGACGAAGCCTCACTCCCCTGGGGAGACTCAGAGGCACCCCAAGATCTATGTCAACACTGGAGAGGAATCGTCAGGTTCCGGCCCCGACTCCACACGAGGTCTTAGGCCCTGGCATCGCCGGGAGAGGAATCCCGAGATGGCCCTTAGCAACTCGCATGGCGACTGGCCCTTCCTGAGGCCACCAGAGCGGGTCCCCTGAGGTCCCCGTCGTAACTCGAGAAGACCTGCCGCAACTCGAGAATATCCAGGAGGTTCTCCCCAGCAGGCGAGATGAGGCCCATTTCCGCAGAGGCTTCTCGGGCTAATCACAGCTCACCTCTGGAACGTCGAAAGGGTCCTTCGCACCCTTGGTGCAACTCAAGAAGTTCCCCGACATACCCGTCTCCACTCGAGAGGAAACACGAGGGTCCCGCCAACATCCAGAGGAGCCCCGTTTCCGCCTCGTAGCTCGAGGTGAGGGATCCTTTCCCTGCTTCGTTGGGAAAGAATTCCCGGCGTTCCCGTCGCATCTCAAGAGGAGGCCTTCTCAACAGGAACGGCGAGAGGAACTCCAGGGTCGTGCCACCATTCCAAGAGTCCCCCAGATGTCTCTGTCCATTCCAGAGGAACCTCTTTTCCCTTCACCGGCTCGTCTTTCACGCTGAGGATCGACTCACACGAAGGTGGCACTTGGCACAGCCATGTGGGAAAGCCTCGTGGGAAAGCCTCGAGGGAAAGGCTCGAGGGAAAGCCACAGATCCCTTGATGCACGTGACAGGAAGCGTGACCCTACTGCTGCAGCTCGGGAGGGAAGCGCACGTGCCTGCCTCCTGTCGAGACGAGGCCTGACTCCCCTGGGGAGACTCAGAGGCACCCTAAAATCCATGTGTAACACTGGAGAGGAATGCTCAGGTTCCGGCCCCGATTCCACAGAAGGTCTTAGGCCCGGGCATCGACGGAAGAGGAATCCCGAGATGGCCCCTAGCAACTCGCATGGGGACTGGCCCCTCCTGACGCCACCAGAGCGGGTCCCTGAGGTCCCCGTCGTAACTCGAGAAGACCTGCCGCAACACGAGAAAATCCAGGAGGTTCTCCCGCCAGGCGAGAGGAGGCCCATTTCCGCAGAGGCTTCTCGGGGCTAATCACACCTCACCTCTGGAACGTCGAAAGGGTCCTTCCCACCCTTGGTGCAACTCAAGAAGTTCCCCGACATACCCGTCTCCACTCGAGAGGAAACACTTGGGTCCCGCCCACATCCAGAGTAGCCCCGTATCCGCCTCGTAGCTCGAGGTGAGTGATCCTTTCCCTGCTTCGTCGGGAAAGATTTCCCGGCGTTCCCGTCGCATCTCAAGAGGAGGCCCTCTCAACAGGAATGGCGAGAGGAACTCCAGGGTCGTGCCACCATTCCAAGAGTCCCCCAGATGTCTCAGTCCATTCCAGAGGAACCTCTTTTCCCTTCACCGGCTCGTCTTTCACGCCGAGGATCGACTCACACCAAGGTGGCACTTGGCACAGCCCTGTGGGCAAGCCTCGAGGGAAAGCCTCGAGGGAAAGCCACAGATCCCTTGATCCACGTGACAGGAAGCGTGACCATACTGCTGCAGCTGGGGAGGGAAGCGCACGTGCATGCCCCCACTCGAGATGAGGCCTGACTCCCCTGGGGAGACTCAGAGGCACCCCAAGATCCATGTCAACACTGGAGAGGAATCCTCAGGTTCCGGCCCCGCCTCCACACAAAGTCTTAGTTCCCGGCACCGACGGGAGAGGAATCCCGAGATGGCCCCTAGCAACTCGCATGGGGACTGGCCCTTCCTGAGGCCACCAGAGCGGGTCCCTGAGGTCCACGTCGTAACTCGAGA
This sequence comes from Budorcas taxicolor, assembly GCF_023091745.1. Lineage (NCBI taxonomy): Eukaryota > Metazoa > Chordata > Mammalia > Artiodactyla > Bovidae > Budorcas > Budorcas taxicolor. Next base: position 489,247 of record NC_068923.1, on the reverse strand, counting down.
AGACCTGCCGCAACTCGAGAATATCCAGGGGGTTCTCCCCTGCAGGCGAGATGAGGCCCATTTCTGCAGAGGCTTCTCGGGGCTAATAACACCTCACCTGTGGAACGTCGAAAGGGTCCTTCACACCCTTGGTGCAACTCAAGAAGTTCCCCGACATACCCGTCTCCACTCGAGAGGAAACACGAGGGTCCCGCCCACATCCAGAGGAGCCCCGTTTCCTCCTCGTAGCTCGAGTTGAGGGATCCTTTCCCTGCTTCGTCGGGAAAGAATTCCCGGCGTTCCCGTCGCATCTCAAGGGGAGGCCCTCTCAACAGGAACGGCGAGAGGAACTCCAGGGTCGTGCCACCATTCCAAGAGTCCCCCAGATGTCTCAGTCCATTCCAGAGAAACCTCTTTTCCCTTCACCGGCTCGTCTTTCACGCCGAGGATCGACTCACACCAAGGTGGCCCTTGGCACAGCCCTGTGAGAAAGCCTCGTGGGAAAGCCTAGAGGGAAAGCCTCGAGGGAAAGCCACAGATCCCTTGATACACGAGATAGGCAGCGTGACCCTACTGCTGCAGCTCGGGAGGAAAGCGAACGTACATGCCCCCACTGGAGACGAAGCATGACTCCCCTGGGGAGACTCAGAGGCACCCCAAGATCCATGTTAACACTGGAGAGGAATGCTCAGTTTCTGGCCCCGACTCCACACATGGTCTTAGGCCACGGTATCGACTGGAAAGGAATCCCGAGATGGCCCCTAGCCACTCGCATGGGGACTGGCCCTTCCTGAGGCCACCAGAGCGGGTCCCTGAGGTCCCCGTCGTAACTCGAGAAGACCTGCCGCAACTCGAGAATATCCAGGAGGTTCTCCCGCCAGGCGAGAGGAGGCCCATTTCCGCAGAGGCTTCTCGGGGCTAATCACACCTCACCTCTGGAACATCGAAAGGGTCCTTCACACCCCTGGTGCAACTCAAGAAGTTCCCCGACATACCCGTCTCCACTCAAGAGTAAACACGAGGGTCCCGCCCACATCCCGAGGAGCCCCGTTTCCGTCTCGTAGCTCGAGGTGAGGGATCCTTTCCCTGCTTCCTCGGGAAAGAATTCCCGGCGTTCCCGTCGCATCTCAAGAGGAGGCCCTCTCAACAGGAACGGCGAGAGGAACTCCAGGGTCGTGCCACCATTCCAAGAGTCCCCCAGATATCTCTGTCCATTCCAAAAGAACCTCTTTTCCCTTCACCGGCTCGTCTTTCACGCCGAGGATCGCATCACACCAAGGTGGCACGTGGCACAGCCCTGCGGGTAAGCTTCATGGGAAAGCCTCCAGGGAAAGCCTCGAGGGAAATCCACAGATCCCTTGATCCACGTGACAGGAAGCGTGACCCTACTGCTGCAGCTCGGGAGGGAAGCGCACGTGCATGCCCCCACTCGAGACGAGGCCTGACTCCCCTGGGGAGACTCAGAGGCACCCCAAAATCCATGTCAACACTGGAGATGAATCCTCAGGTTCCGGCCCTGACTCCACACAAGGTCTTAGGCCCCGGCATCGAAGGGAGAGGAATCCCGAGATGGCCCCTAGCAACTCGCATGGGGACTGGCCCTTCCTTAGGCCACCAGAGCGGGTCCCTGAGGTCCCCGCCGTAACTCGAGAAGACCTGCCGCAACTCGAGAATATCCAGGAGGTTCTCCCCTGCAGGAGAGATGAGGTCCATTTCCGCAGAGGCTTCTCGGGGCTAATCACACCTCACCTCTGGAACGTCGAAAGGGTCCTTCACACCCTTGGTGCAACTCAAGAAGTTCCCCTTCATACCCGTCTCCACTCGAGAGGAATCACGAGGGTCCCGCCCACATCCAGAGGAGCCCCGTTTCCGCCTCGTAGCTCGAGGTGAGGGATCCTTTCCCTGCTTCGTCGGGAAAGATTTCCCGGCGTTCCCGTCGCATCTCAAGAGGAGGCCCTCTCAACAGGAATGGCGAGAGGAACTCCAGGGTCGTGCCACCATTCCAAGAGTCCCCCAGATGTCTCAGTCCATTCCAGAGGAACCTCTATTCCCTTCACCGGCTCGTCTTTCACGCCGAGGATCGACTCACACCAAGGTGGCACTTGGCACAGCCCTGTGGGCAAGCTTCGAGGGAAAGCCTCGAGGGAAAGCCACAGATCCCTTGATACACGTGACAGGAAGCGTGACCCTACTGCTGCAGCTGGGGAGGGAAGCGCACGTGCATGCCCCCACTCGAGATGAGGCCTGATTCCCCTGGGGAGACTCAGAGGCACCCCAAGATCCATGTCAACACTGGAGAGGAATCCTCAGGTTCCGGCCCCGCCTCCACACAAAGACTTAGTTCCCGGCACCGACGGGAGAGGAATCCCGAGATGGCCCCTAGCAACTCGCATGGGGACTGGCCCTTCCTGAGGCCACCAGAGCGGGTCCCTGAGGTCCCCGTCGTAACTCGAGGAGACCTGCCGCAACTCGAGAATATCCAGGAGGTTCTCCCCTGCAGGCGAGATGAGGCCCATTTACGCAGAGGTTTCTTGGGGCTAATCACACCTCACCTCTGGAACGTTGAAAGGGTCCTTCACACCCTTGGTGCAACTCAAGAAGTTCCCCGACATGCCCTTCTCCACTCGAGAGGAAACACGAGGGTCCCGCCCACATCCAGAGGAGCCCCGTTTCCGCCTCGTAGCTCGAGGTGAGGGATCCTTTCCCTGCTTCGTCGGGAAAGATTTCCCGGCGTTCCCGTCGCATCTCAAGAGGAGGCCCTCTCAACAGGAATGGCGAGAGGAACTCCAGGGTCGTGCCACCATTCCAAGAGTCCCCCAGATGTCTCAGTCCATTCCAGAGGAACCTCTATTCCCTTCACCGGCTCGTCTTTCACGCCGAGGATCGACTCACACCAAGGTGGCACTTGGCACAGCCCTGTGGGCAAGCTTCGAGGGAAAGCCTCGAGGGAAAGCCACAGATCCCTTGATCCACGTGACAGGAAGCGTGACCCTACTGCTGCAGCTGGGGAGGGAAGCGCACGTGCATGCCCCTACTCGAGATGAGGCCTGACTCCCCTGGGGAGACTCAGAGGCACCCCAAGATCCATGTCAACACTGGAGAGGAATCCTCAGGTTCCGGCCCCGACTGCACACAAGGACTTAGGCCCCGGCATCAACGTTAGAGGAATCACGAGTTGGCCCCTAGCAACTCGTATGGGGACTGGCCCTTCCTGAGGCCATCAGAGCCGGTCCCTGAGGTCCCCGTCGTAACTCGAGAAGACCAGCCGCAACTCGAGAATATCCAGGAGGTTCTCCCCTGCAGGCGAGATGAGGCCCATTTACGCAGAGGTTTCTTGGGGCTAATCACACCTCACCTCTGGAACTTCGAAAGGGTCCTTCACACCCTTGGTGCAAGTCAAGAAGTTCCCCGACATACCCGTCTCCACTCGAGAGGAAACACGAGGGTCCCGCCCACATCCAGAGGAGCCCCGTTTCCGCCTCGTAGCTCGAGGTGAGGGATTCTTTCCCTGCTTCGTTGGGAAAGAATTCCCGGCGTTCCCGTCGCATCTCAAGAGGAGGCCTTCTCAACAGGAACAGCGAGACGTACTCCAGGCTCGTGCCACCATTCCAAGAGTCCCCCAGATGTCTCAGTCCATTCCAGAGGAACATCTTTTCCCTTCACCGGCTCGTCTTTCACGCCGAGGATCGACTCACACCAAGGTGGCACTTGGCACAGCCCTGTGGGAAAGCCTCGTGGGAAAGCCTCGAGGGAAAGCCTCGAGGGAAACCCACAGATCCCTTGATCCACGTGACAGGAAGCGTGACCCTACTGCCGCAGCTCGGGTGGGAAGCGCACGTGCATGCCCCCACTCGAGACGAGGCCTGACTCCCCTGGGGAGACTCAGAGGCACCCCAAAATCCATGTGTAACACTGGAGAGGAATGCTCAGGTTCCGGCCCCGACTCCACAGAAGGTCTTAGGCCCGGGCATCGACGGGAGAGGAATCCCGAGATGGCCCCTAGCAACTCGCATGGGGACTGGCCCTTCCTGACGCCACCAGAGCGGGTCCCTGAGGTCCCCGTCGTAACTCGATAAGACCTGCCGCAACTCGAGAAAATCCAGGAGGTTCTCCCGCCAGGCGAGAGGAGGCCCATTTCCGCAGAGGCTTCTCGGGGCTAATCACACCTCACCTTTGGAACGTCGAAAGGGTCCATCCCACCCTTGGTGCAACTCAAGAAGTTCCCCGACATACCCGTCTCCACTCGAGAGGAAACACTAGGGTCCCGCCCACATCCAGAGGAGCCCCGTATCCGCCTCGTAGCTCGAGGTGAGGGATCCTTTCCCTGCTTCGTCGGGAAAGAATTCCCGGCGTTCCCGTCGCATCTCAAGAGGAGGCCCTCTCAACAGGTACGGCGAGAGGAACTCCAGGGTCGTGCCACCATTCCAAGACTCCCCCAGATGTCTCAGTCCATTCCAGAGGAACCACTTTTCCCTTCACCGGCTCGTCTTTCACGCCGAGGATCGACTCACTCCAAGGTGGCACTTGGCAGAGTCCTGTGGGAAAGCCTCGTGGGAAAGCCTCGAGGGAAAGCCTTGAGGGAAAGCCACAGATCCCTTGATCCACGTGACAGGAAGCGTGACCCTACTGCTGCAGCTCGGGAGGAAAGTGCACGGGCATGCCCCCACTCGAGACAAAGCCTGACTCCCCTGGGGAGACTCAGAGGCACCCTAAAATCCATGTGTAACACTGGAGAGGAATGCTCAGGTTCCGGCCCCGATTCCACAGAAGGTCTTAGGCCCGGGCATCGACGGGAGAGGAATCCCGAGATGGCCCCTAGCAACTCGCATGGGGACTGGCCCTTCCTGAGGCCACCAGAGCGGGTCCCTGAGGTCCCCGTCGTAACTCGAGAAGACCTGCCGCAACTCGAGAATATCCAGGAGGTTCTCCCCTGCAGGCGAGATGAGGCCCATTTCCGCAGAGGCTTCTCGGGGCTAATCACACCTCACCTCTGGAACGTCGAAAGGGTCCTTCACACCCTTGCTGCAACTCAAAAAGTTCCCCGACATACCCACCTCTACTCCAGAGGAAACACGAGGGTCCCGCCCACATGCAGAGGAGCCCCGTTTCCGCCTCGTAGCTCGAGGTGACCGATCCTTTCCCTGCTTCGTCGGGAAAGAATTCCCGGCGTTCCCGTCGCATCTCAAGAGGAGGCCCTCTCAACAGGAACGGCGAGAGGAATACCAGGGTCGTGCCACCATTCCAAGAGTACCCCAGATGTCTCAGTCCATTCCAGAGGAAACTCTTTTCCCTTCACCGGCTCGTCTTTCACGCCGAGGATCGACTCACACCAAGGTGGCACTTGGCACAGCCCTTTGGGAAAGCCTCGTGGGAAAGCCTCGAGGGAAAGCCTCGAGGGAAAGCCACAGACCCCTTGATCCACGTGACAGGAAGCGTGACCCTACTGCTGCAGCTGGGGAGGGAAGCGCACGTGCATGCCCCCACTCGAGATGAGGCCTGACTCCCCTGGGGAGACTCAGAGGCACCCCAAGATCCATGTCAACACTGGAGAGGAATCCTCAGGTTCCGGCCCCGACTCCACACAAGGTCTTAGGCCATGGCATCGATGGGAGAGGAATCCCGAGATGGCCCCTAGCAACTCGCATGGGGACTGGCCCTTCCTGAGGCCACCAGAGCGGGTCCCTGAGGTCCCCGTCGTTCCTCGAGGAGACCTGCCGCAACTCGAGAATATCCAGGAGGTTCTCCCCTGCAGGCGAGATGAGGCCCATTTACGCAGAGGCTTCTCGGGGCTAATCACACCTCACCTCTGGAACGTCGAAAGGGTCCTTCACACCCTTGGTGCAACTCAAGAAGTTCCCCGACATAACCGTCTCCACTCGAGAGGAAACACTAGGGTCCCGCCCACATCCAGAGGAGCCCCGTTTCCACCTCGTAGCTCGAGGTGAGGGATCCTTTCCCTGCTTCGTCGGGAAAGAATTCCTGGCGTTCCCGTCGCATCTCAAGAGGAGGCCCTCTCAACAGGAACGGCGAGAGGAACTCCAAGGTCGTGCCACCATTCCAAGAGTCCCCCAGATGTCTCAGTCCATTCCAAAGGAACCCCTTTTCCCTTCACCGGCTCGTCTTTCACGCCGAGGATTGACTCACACCAAGGTGGCACATGGCACAGCCCTGTGGGAAAGCCTCGTGGGAAAGACTTGAGGTAAAGCCTCGAGGGAAAGCCACAGATCCCTTGATACACGTGACAGGAAGCGTGACCCTACTGCTGCAGCTGGGGAGGAAAGCGCACGTGCATGCCCACACTCTAGACGAAGCCTGACTCCCCTGGGAAGACTCAGAGGCACCCCAAGATCCATGTCAACACTGGAGAGGAATCCTCAGGTTCCGGCCCCGACTGCACACAAGGACTTAGGCCCCGGCATCAACGTTAGAGGAATCACGAGTTGGCCCCTAGCAACTCGTATGGGGACTGGCCCTTCCTGAGGCCATCAGAGCGGGTCCCTGAGGTCCCCGTCGTAACTCGAGAAGACCAGCCGCAACTCGAGAATATCCAGGAGGTTCTCCCCTGCAGGCGAGATGAGGCCCATTTACGCAGAGGTTTCTTGGGGCTAATCACACCTCACCTCTGGAACGTCGAAAGGGTCCTTCACACCCTTGGTGCAACTCAAGAAGTTCCCCGACATACCCGTCTCCACTCGAGAGGAAACACGAGGGTCCCGCCCACATCCAGAGGAGCCCCGTTTCCGCCTCGTAGCTCGAGGTGAGGGATTCTTTCCCTGCTTCGTTGGGAAAGAATTCCCGGCGTTCCCGTCGCATCTCAAGAGGAGGCCTTCTCAACAGGAACGGCGAGAGGAACTCCAGGGTCGTGCCACCATTCCAAGAGTCCCCCAGATGTCTCTGTCCTTTCCAGAGGAACCTCTTTTCCCTTCACCGGCTCGTCTTTCACGCCGAGGATCGACTCACACGAAGGTGGCACTTGGCACAGCCATGTGGGAAAGCCTCGTGGGAAAGCCTCGAGGGAAAGGCTGGAGGGAAAGCCACAGATCCCTTGATGCACGTGACAGGAAGCATGACTCTACTGCTGCAGCTCGGGAGGGAAGCGCACGTGCCTGCCTCCAGTCGAGACGAGGCCTGACTCCCCTGGGGAGACTCAGAGGCACCCCAAAATCCATGTGTAACACTGGAGAGGAATGCTCAGGTTCCGGCCCCGATTCCACAGAAGGTCTTAGGCCCGGGCATCGACGGGAGAGGAATCCCGAGATGGCCCCTAGCAACTCGCATGGGGACTGGCCCTTCCTGAGGCCACCAGAGCGGGTCCCTGAGGTCCCCGTCGTAACTCGATAAGACCTGCCGCAACACGAGAAAATCCAGGAGGTTCTCCCGCCAGGCGAGAGGAGGCCCATTTCCGCAGAGGCTTCTCGGGGCTAATCACACCTCACCTCTGGAACGTCGAAAGGGTCCATCCCACCCTTGGTGCAACTCAAGAAGTTCCCCGACATACCCGTCTCCCCTCGAGAGGAAACACTAGGGTCCCGCCCACATCCAGAGGAGCCCCGTATCCGCCTCGTAGCTCGAGGTGAGGGATCCTTTCCCTGCTTCGTCGGGAAAGAATTCCCGGCGTTCCCGTCGCATCTCAAGAGGAGGCCCTCTCAACAGGTACGGCGAGAGGAACTCCAGGGTCGTGCCACCATTCCAAGACTCCCCCAGATGTCTCAGTCCTTTCCAGAGGAACCACTTTTCCCTTCACTGGCTCGTCTTTCACGCCGAGGATCGACTCACTCCAAGGTGGCACTTGGCAGAGTCCTGTGGGAAAGCCTCGAGGGAAAGCCTCGAGGGAAAGCCACAGATCCCTTGATCTACGTGACAGTAAGCGTGACCCTACTGCTGCAGCTCGGGAGGAAAGTGCCAGGGCATGCCCCCACTCGAGACAAAGCCTGACTCCCCTGGGGAGACTCAGAGGCACCCTAAAATCCATGTGTAACACTGGAGAGGAATGCTCAGGTTCCGGCCCCGATTCCACAGAAGGTCTTAGGCCCGGGCATCGACGGGAGAGGAATCCCGAGATGGCCCCTAGCAACTCGCATGGGGACTGGCCCTTCCTGAGGCCACCAGAGCGGGTCCCTGAGGTCCCCGTCGTAACTCGATAAGACCTGCCGCAACACGAGAAAATCCAGGAGGTTCTCCCGCCAGGCGAGAGGAGGCCCATTTCCGCAGAGGCTTCTCGGGGCTAATCACACCTCACCTCTGGAACGTCGAAAGGGTCCATCCCACCCTTGGTGCAACTCAAGAAGTTCCCCGACATACCCGTCTCCCCTCGAGAGGAAACACTAGGGTCCCGCCCACATCCAGAGGAGCCCCGTATCCGCCTCGTAGCTCGAGGTGAGGGATCCTTTCCCTGCTTCGTCGGGAAAGAATTCCCGGCGTTCCCGTCGCATCTCAAGAGGAGGCCCTCTCAACAGGTACGGCGAGAGGAACTCCAGGGTCGTGCCACCATTCCAAGACTCCCCCAGATGTCTCAGTCCTTTCCAGAGGAACCACTTTTCCCTTCACTGGCTCGTCTTTCACGCCGAGGATCGACTCACTCCAAGGTGGCACTTGGCAGAGTCCTGTGGGAAAGCCTCGAGGGAAAGCCTCGAGGGAAAGCCACAGATCCCTTGATCTACGTGACAGGAAGCGTGACCCTACTGCTGCAGCTCGGGAGGAAAGTGCCAGGGCATGCCCCCACTCGAGACAAAGCCTGACTCCCCTGGGGAGACTCAGAGGCACCCTAAAATCCATGTGTAACACTGGAGAGGAATGCTCAGGTTCCGGCCCCGATTCCACAGAAGGTCTTAGGCCCGGGCATCGACGGGAGAGGAATCCCGAGATGGCCCCTAGCAACTCGCATGGGGACTGGCCCTTCCTGAGGCCACCAGAGCGGGTCCCTGAGGTCCCCGTCGTAACTCGAGAAGATCTGCCGCAACTCGAGAATATCCAGGAGGTTCTCCCCTGCAGGCGAGATGAGGCCCATTTCCGCAGAGGCTTCTCGGGGCTAATCACACCTCACCTCTGGAACGTCGAAAGGGTCCTTCACACCCTTGCTGCAACTCAAAAAGTTCCCCGACATACCCACCTCTACTCCAGAGGAAACACGAGGGTCCCGCCCACATGCAGAGGAGCCCCGTTTCCGCCTCGTAGCTCGAGGTGACGGATCCTTTCCCTGCTTCGTCGGGAAAGAATTCCCGGCGTTCCCGTCGCATCTCAAGAGGAGGCCCTCTCAACAGGAACGGCGAGAGGAACACCAGGGTCGTGCCACCATTCCAAGAGTACCCCAGATGTCTCAGTCCATTCCAGAGGAACCTCTTTTCCCTTCACCGGCTCGTCTTTCACGCCGAGGATCGACTCACACCAAGGTGGCGCTTGGCACAGCCCTGTGGGAAAGCCTCGTGGGAAAGCCTCGAGGGAAAGCCTCGAGGGAAAGCCACAGACCCCTTGATCCACGTGACAGGAAGCGTGACCCTACTGCTGCAGCTGGGGAGGGAAGCGCACGTGCATGCCCCCACTCGAGATGAGGCCTGACTCCCCTGGGGAGACTCAGAGGCACCCCAAGATCCATGTCAACACTGGAGAGGAATCCTCAGGTTCCGGCCCCGACTGCACACAAGGACTTAGGCCCCGGCATCAACGTTAGAGGAATCACGAGTTGGCCCCTAGAAACTCGTATGGGGACTGGCCCTTCCTGAGGCCATCAGAGCGGGTCCCTGAGGTCCCCGTCATAACTCGAGAAGACCAGCCGCAACTCGAGAATATCCAGGAGGTTCTCCCCTGCAGGCGAGATGAGGCCCATTTACGCAGAGGTTTCTTGGGGCTAATCACACCTCACCTCTGGAACGTCGAAAGGGTCCTTCACACCCTTGGTGCAACTCAAGAAGTTCCCCGACATACCCGTCTACACTCGAGAGGAAACACGAGGGTCCCGCCCACATCCAGAGGAGCCCCGTTTCCGCCTCGTAGCTCGAGGTGAGGGATTCTTTCCCTGCTTCGTTGGGAAAGAATTCCCGGCGTTCCCGTCGCATCTCAAGAGGAGGCCTTCTCAACAGGAACGGCGAGAGGAACTCCAGGGTCGTGCCACCATTCCAAGAGTCCCCCAGATGTCTCTGTCCTTTCCAGAGGAACCTCTTTTCCCTTCACCGGCTCGTCTTTCACGCCGAGGATCGACTCACACGAAGGTGGCACTTGGCACAGCCATGTGGGAAAGACTCCTGGGAAAGCCTCGAGGGAAAGGCTCGAGGGAAAGCCACAGATACCTTGATGCACGTGACAGGAAGCGTGACCCTACTGCTGCAGCTCGGGAGGGAAGCGCACGTGCCTGCCTCCAGTCGAGACGAGGCCTGACTCCCCTGGGGAGACTCAGAGGCACCCCAAAATCCATGTGTAACACTGGAGTGGAATGCTCAGGTTCCGGCCCCGATTCCACAGAAGGTCTTAGGCCCGGGCATCGACGGGAGAGGAATCCCGAGATGGCCCCTAGCAACTCGCATGGGGACTGGCCCTTCCTGAGGCCACCAGAGCGGGTCCCTGAGGTCCCCGTCGTAACTCGATAAGACCTGCCGCAACTCGAGAAAATCCAGGAGGTTCTCCCGCCAGGCGAGAGGAGGCCCATTTCCGCAGAGGCTTCTCGGGGCTAATCACACCTCACCTCTGGAACGTCGAAAGGGTCCATCCCACCCTTGGTGCAACTCAAGAAGTTCCCCGACATACCCGTCTCCACTCGAGAGGAAACACTAGGGTCCCGCCCACATCCAGAGGAGCCCCGTATCCGCCTCGTAGCTCGAGGTGAGGGATCCTTTCCCTGCTTCGTCGGGAAAGAATTCCCGGCGTTCCCGTCGCATCTCAAGAGGAGGCCCTCTCAACAGGTACGGCGAGAGGAACTCCAGGGTCGTGCCACCATTCCAAGACTCCCGCAGATGTCTCAGTCCATTCCAGAGGAACCACTTTTCCCTTCACCGGCTCGTCTTTCACGCCGAGGATCGACTCACTCCAAGGTGGCACTTGGCAGAGTCCTGTGGGAAAGCCTCGTGGGAAAGCCTCGAGGGAAATCCTCGAGGGAAAGCCACAGATCCCTTGATCCACGTGACAGGAAGCGTGACCCTACTGCTGCAGCTCGGGAGCAAAGTGCACGGGCATGCCCCCACTCGAGACAAAGCCTGACTCCCCTGGGGAGACTCAGAGGCACCCTAAAACCCATGTGTAACACTGGAGAGGAATGCTCAGGTTCCGGCCCCGATTCCACAGAAGGTCTTAGGCCCGGGCATCGACGGGAGAGGAATCCAGAGATGGCCCCTAGCAACTCGCATGGGGACTGGCCCTTCCTGAGGCCACCAGAGCGGGTCCCTGAGGTCCCCGTCGTAACTCGAGAAGACCTGCCGCAACTCGCGAATATCCAGGAGGTTCTCCCCTGCAGGCGAGATGAGGCCCATTTCCGCAGAGGCTTCTCGGGGCTAATCACACCTCACCTCTGGAACGTCGAAAGGGTCCTTCACACCCTTGCTGCAACTCAAAAAGTTCCCCGACATACCCACCTCTACTCCAGAGGAAACACGAGGGTCCCGCCCACATGCAGAGGAGCCCCGTTTCCGCCTCGTAGCTCGAGGTGACGGATCCTTTCCCTGCTTCGTCGGGAAAGAATTCCCGGCGTTCCCGTCGCATCTCAAGAGGAGGCCCTCTCAACAGGAACGGCGAGAGGAACACCAGGGTCGTGCCACCATTCCAAGAGTCCCCCAGATGTCTCAGTCCATTCCAGAGGAACCTCTTTTCCCTTCACCGGCTCGTCTTTCACGCCGAGGATCGACTCACACCAAGGTGGCACTTGGCACAGCCCTGTGGGAAAGCCTCGTGGGAAAGCCTCGAGGGAAAGCCTCGAGGGAAAGCCACAGACCCCTTGATCCACGTGACAGGAAGCGTGACCATACTGCTGCAGCTGGGGAGGGAAGCGCACGTGCATGCCCCCACTCGAGATGAGGCCTGACTCCCCTGGGGAGACTCAGAGGCACCCCAAGATCCATGTCAACACTGGAGAGGAATCCTCAGGTTCCGGCCCCGACTCCACACAAGGTCTTAGGCCACGGCATCGATGGGAGAGGAATCCCGAGATGGCCCCTAGCAACTCGCATGGGGACTGGCCCTTCCTGAGGCCACCAGAGCGGCTCCCTGAGGTCCCCGTCGTAACTCGAGGAGACCTGCCGCAACTCGAGAATATCCAGGAGGTTCTCCCCTGCAGGCGAGATGAGGCCCATTTCTGCAGAGGCTTCTCGGGGCTAATCACACCTCACCTCTGGAACGTCGAAAGGGTCCTTCACACCCTTGGTGCAACTCAAGAAGTTCCCCGACATACCCGTCTCCACTCGAGAGGAAACACGAGGGTCCCGCCCACATCCAGAGGAGCCCCGTTTCCTCCTCGTAGCTCGAGTTGAGGGATACTTTCCCTGCTTCGTCGGGAAAGAATTCCCGGCGTTCCCGTCGCATCTCAAGAGGAGGCCCTCTCAACAGGAACGGCGAGAGGAACTCCAGGGTCGTGCCACCATTCCAAGAGTCCCCCAGATGTCTCAGTCCATTCCAGAGAAACCTCTTTTCCCTTCACCGGCTCGTCTTTTACGCCGAGGATTGACTCACACCAAGGTGGCACTTGGCACAGCCCTGTGGGAAAGCCTCGTGGGAAAGCCTAGAGGGAAAGCCTCGAGGGAAAGCCTCGAGGGAAAGCCACAGATCCCTTGATCCACGAGACAGGAAGCGTGACCCTACTGCTGCAGCTCGGGAGGAAAGCGCACGTGCATGCCGACACTCGAGACGAGGCCTGACTCCCCTGGGGAGACTCAGAGGCACCCCAAGATCCATGTCAACACTGGAGAGGAATCCTCAGGTTACGGCCCCGAATCCTCACAAGGTCTTAGGCCCCGGCATCGATGGGAGAGGAATCCCGAGATGGCCCCTAGCAACTCGCATGGGGACTGGCCCTTCCTGACGCCACCAGAGCGGGTCCCTGAGGTCCCCGTCGTAACTCGATAAGACCTGCCGCAACTCGAGAAAATCCAGGAGGTTCTCCCGCCAGGCGAGAGGAGGCCCATTTCCGCAGAGGCTTCTCGGGGCTAATCACACCTCACCTCTGGAACGTCGAAAGGGTCCATCGCACCCTTGGTGCAACTCAAGAAGTTCCCCGACATACCCGTCTCCACTCGAGAGGAAACACTAGGGTCCCGCCCACATCCAGAGGAGCAACGTATCCGCCTCGTAGCTCGAGGTGAGGGATCCTTTCCCTGCTTCGTCGGGAAAGAATTCCCGGCGTTCCCGTCGCATCTCAAGAGGAGGCCCTCTCAACAGGAACGGTGAGAGGAACTCCAGGGTCGTGCCACCATTCCAAGACTCCCCCAGATGTCTCAGTCCATTCCAGAGGAACCACTTTTCCCTTCACCGGCTCGTGTTTCACGCCGAGGATCGACTCACTCCAAGGTGGCACTTGGCAGAGTCCTGTGGGAAAGCCTCGTGGGAAAGCCTCGAGGGAAAGCCTCGAGGGAAAGCCTCGAGGGAAAGCCTCGAGGGAAAGCCACAGATCCCTTGATCCACGTGACAGGAAGCGTGACCCTACTGCTGAAGCTCGGGAGGAAAGTGCACGGGCATGCCCCCACTCGAGACAAAGCCTGACTCCCCTAGGGAGACTCAGAGGCACCCCAAGATCCATGTCAACACTGGAGAGGAATGCTCAGTTTCCGGCCACGAATCCACACAAGGTCTTAGGCCCCGGCATCGACGGGAGAGGAATCCCGAGATGGCCCCTAGCAACTCGCATGGGGAATGGCCCTTCCTGAGGCCACCAGAGCGGGTCCCTGAGGTCCCCGTCGTAAATCGAGAAGACCTGCCGCAACTCGAGAATATCCAGGAGGTTCTCCGATGCAGGCGAGATGAGGCCCATTTCCGCAGAGGCTTCTCGGGGCTAATCAAACCTCACCTCTGGAACGTCGAAAGGGTCCTTCACACCCTTGGTGCAACTCAAGAAGTTCCCCGACATACCCGTCTCCACTCGAGAGGAAACACGAGGGTCCCGCCCACATCCAGAGGAGCCCCGTTTCCGCCTCGTAGCTCGAGGTGAGGGATCCTATCCCTGCTTCGTCGGGAAAGAATTCCCGGCGTTCCCGTCGAATCTCAAGAGGAGGTCATCTCAACAGGAACGGCGAGAGGAACTCCAGGGTCGTGCCACCATTCCAAGAGTACCCCAGATGTCTCAGTCCATTCCAGAGGAACCTCTTTTCCATTCACCGGCTCGTCTTTTACGCCGAGGATTGACTCACACCAAGGTGGCACTTGGCACAGCCCTGTGGGAAAGCCTCGTGGGAAAGACTCGAGGGAAAGCCTCGAGGGAAAGCCACAGATCCCTTGATACACGCGAAAGGAAGCGTGACCCTACTGCTGCAGGTCGGGAGGGAAGTGCACGTGCATGCCCCCACTCGAGACGAGGCCTGACTCCCCTGGGGAGACTCAGAGGCACCCCAGGATCCATGTCAACACTGGAGAGGAATGCTCAGGTTCCGGCCCCGACTCCACACAAGGTCTTAGGTCCCGCATAGACGGGAGAGGAATCCCGAGATGGCCCCTTGCAACTCGCATGGGGACTGGCCCTTCCTGAGGCCACAAAGCGGGTCCCTGAGGTCCCCGTCGTAACTCGAGAAGACCTGTCGCAACTCGAGAATATCCAGGAGGCTCTCCCCTGCAGGCGAGATGAGGCCCATTTCCGCAGAGGCTTCTCGGGGCTAATCACACCTCACCTCTGGAACGTCGAAAGGGTCCTTCACACCCTTGGTGCAACTCAAGAAGTTCCCCGACATACCCGTCTCCACTCGAGAGGAAACACGAGGGTCCCGCCCACATCCAGAGGAGGCCCGTTTCCGCCTCGTAGCTCCAAGTGAGGGATCCTTTCCCTGCTTCGTCGGGAAAGAATTCCCGGCGTTCCCGTCGCATCTCAAGAGGAGGCCCTCTCAACAGGAACGGCGAGAGGAACTCCAGGGTCGTGCCATCATTCCAAGAGTCCCCCAGATGTCTCAGTCCATTCCAGAGGAAACTTTTTTCCCTTCACCGGCTCGTCTTTCACGCCGAGGATCGACTCACACCAAAGTGGCACTTGGCACAGCCCTGTGGGAAAGCCTCGTGGGAAAGCCTCGAGGGAAAGCCTCGAGGGAAAGCCACAGATCCCTTGATACACGTGACAGGAAGCCTGACCCTACTGCTGCAGCTCGGGAGGGAAGCGCACGTGCATGTCGCCACTCAAGACTAGGCCTGACTCCCCTGGGGAGACTCAGAGGCACCCCAAGATCCATGTCAACACTGAAGAGGAATCCTCAGGTTCCGGCCCCGCCTCCACACAAAGTCTTAGTTCCCGGCATCGACGGGAGAGGAATCCCGAGATGGCCCCTAGCAACTCGCATGGGGACTGGCCCTTCCTGAGGCCACCAGAGCGGGTCCCTGAGGTCCCCGTCGTAACGCGAGAAGACCTGCCTCAACTCGAGAATATCCAGGAGGTTCTCCTCTGCAGGCGAGATGAGGCCCATTTCCACAGAGGCTTCTCGGGGCTAATCACACCTCACCTCTGGAACGTCGAAAGGGTCCTTCACACCCTTGCTGCAACTCAAGAAGTTCCCCGACATCCCCGTCTCTACTCGAGAGGAAACACGAGGGTCCCGCCCACATCCAGAGGAGCCCCGTTTCCGCCTCGTAGCTCGAGGTGAGGGATCCTTTCCCTGCTTCGTCGGGAATGAATTCCCGGCGTTCCCGTCGCATCTCAAGAGGAGGCCCTCTCAACAGGAACGGCGAGAGGAACTCCAGGATCGTGCCACCATTCCAAGAGTCCCACAGATGTCTCAGTCCAATCCAGAGGATCCCCTTTTCCCTTCACCGGCTCGTCTTCACGTCGAGGATTGACTCACACCAAGGTGGAACTTGGCACAGCCCTGTGGGAAAGCCTCGTGGGAAAGTCTTGAGGTAAAGCCTCGAGCTAAAGCCACAGATCCCTTGATCCACGTGACAGGAAGCGTGACCCTACTGCTGCAGCTCGGGAGGAAAGCGCACGTGCATGCCGACACTCGAGACGAGGCCTGACTCCCCTGGGGAGACTCAGAGGCACCCCAAGATCCATGTCAACACTGGAGAGGAATCCTCAGGTTACGGCCCCGAATCCTCACAAGGTCTTAGGCCCCGGCATCGAAGGGAGAGGAATCCCGAGATGGCCCCTAGCAACTCGCATGGGGACTGGCCCTTCCTGAGGCCACCAGAGCGGGTCCCTGAGGTCCCCGTCGTAACTCGAGAAGACCTGCCGCAACTCGAGAAAATCCAGGAGGTTCTCCCGCCAGTCGAGAGGAGGCCCATTTCCGCAGAGGCTTCTCGGGGCTAATCACACCTCACCTCTGGAACGTCTAAAGGGTCATTCACACCCCTGGTGCAACTCAAGAAGTTCCCCGACATAACGGTCTCCACTCGAGAGGAAACACGAGGGTCCCGCCCACATCCAGAGGAGCCCCGTTTCCGCCTCGTAGCTCGAGGTGAGGGACCCTTTCCCTGCTTCGTCGGTAAAGAATTCCCGGCCTTCCCGTCGCATCTCAAGAGGAGGCCCTCTCAACAGGAACGGCGAGAGGAACTCCAGGGTCGTGCCACCATTCCAAGAGTCCCCCAGATGTCTCAGTCCATTCCAGAGGAACCTCTTTTCCCTTCAGCGGCTCGTCTTTCACGTCGAGGTTCGCCTCACACCAAGGTGGCACTTGGCACAGCCCTGTGGGAAAGCCTCGTGGGAAAGACACAGATCCTTTGATTCACGTGACAGGAAGCCTGACCCTACTGCTGCAGCTCGGAAGGGAAGCGCGCGAGCATGCCCCAGCTCGAGACGAGGCTTGACTCCCCTGGGGAGACTCAGAGGCACCCCAAAATCCATGTCAACACTGGAGAGGAATGCTCAGGTTCCCGCCCCGACTCCAGAGAAGGTCTTAGACCCCGGCATCGACAGGAGAGGAATCCCGAGTTGGCCCCTAGCAACTCGCATGGGGACTGGCCCTTCCTGAGGCCACCAGAGCGGGTCCCTGAGGTCCCCGTCGTAACTCGAGAAGATCTGCCGCATCTCGAGAATATCCAGGAGGTTCTCCGCTGCAGGCGAGATGAGGCCCATTTCCGCAGAGGCTTCTCGGGGCTAATCACACCTCACCTCTGGAACGTCGAAAGGGTACTTCACACCCTGGGTGCAACTCAAGAAGTTCCCCGACATACCCGTCTCCACTCGAGAGGAAACACGAGGGTCCCGCCCACATCCAGAGGAGCCCCGTTTCCGCCTCGTAGCTCGAGGTGAGGCATCCTTTCACTGCTTCGTCGGGAAAGAATTCCCGGCATTCCCGTCGCATCTCAAGAGGAGGCGCTCTCAACAGGATCGGCGAGAGGAACTCCAGGGTCGTGCCACCATTCCAAGAGTCCCCCAGATGTCTCAGTCCATTCCAGAGGAACCTCTTTTCCCTTCACTGGCTCGTCATTCACGCCGAGGATCGACTCACACCAAGGTGGCACTTGTCACAGCCCTGTGGGAATGCCTCGTCGGAAAGCCTCGAGGGAAAGCCTCGAGGGAAAGCCACAGATCCCTTGATACACGTGAAAGGAAGCGTGACCCTATGGCTGCAGCTCGGGAGGAAATTGCACGTGCATGCCCCCACTCGAGACGAGGCCTGACTCCCCTGGGGAGACTCAGAGACACCCCAAGATCCATGTCAACACTGGAGAGGAATGCTCAGGTTCCGGCCCCGACTCCACACAAGGTCTTAGGCCCCGGCATCGACGGGAGAGGAATCCCGAGATGGCCCCTAGCAACTCGCATGGGGACTGGCCCTCCCTGAGGCCACAAAGCGGGTCCCTGAGGTCCCCGTCGTAACTCGAGAAGACCTGCCGCAACTCGAGAATATCCAGGAGGCTCTCCCCTGCAGGCGAGATGAGGCCCATTTCCGCAGAGGCTTCTCGGGGCTAATCACACCTCACCTCTGGAACGTCGAAAGTGTCCTTCACACCCTTGGTGCAACTCAAGAAGTTCCCCGACATACCCGTCTCCACTAGAGAGGAAACACGAGGGTCCCGCGCACATCCAGAGGAGCCCCGTTTCCACCTCGTAGCTCGAGGTGAGGGATCCTATCCCTGCTTCGTCGGGAAAGAATTTCCTGCGTTCCCGTCGAATCTCAAGAGGAGGCCCTCTCAACAGGAACGGCGAGAGGAACTCCAGGGTCGTGCCACCATTCCAAGAGTCCCCCAGATGTCTCAGTCCATTCCAGAGGAACCTCTTTTCCCTTCACCGGTCGTCTTTCACGCCGAGGATCGACTCACACCAAGGTGGCACTTGGCACAGCCCTGTGGGAAAGCCTCGTGGGAAAGCCTCGAGGGAAAGCCTAGAGGGAAAGCCATAGATCCCTTGATCCACGTGACAGGAAGCCTGACCCTACTGCTGTAGCTCGGGAGGGAAGCGCACGTGCATGCCCCCACTCGAGACGAAGCCTGACTCCCCTGGGGAGACTCAGAGGCACCCCAAGATCCATGTCAACACTGGAGAGGAATGCTCAGGTTCCGGCCCCGACTCCACACAAGGTCTTAGGCCCCGCCATGGACGGGAAAGGAATCCCGAGATGGCCCCTAGCAACTCGCATATGGACTGGCCCTTCCTGAGGCCACCAGAGCGGGTCCCTGAGGTCCCCGTCGTAACTCGAGAAGACCTGTCGCAACACGAGAATATCTAGGAGGTTCTCCCCTCCAGGCTAGAGGAGGCCCATTTCCGCAGAGGCTTCTCGGGGCTAATCACACCTCACCTCTGGAACGTCGAAAGTGTCCTTCACACCCTTGGTGCAACTCAAGAAATTCCCCGACATACCCTTCTCCACTCGAGAGGAAACACGAGGGTCCCGCCCACATCCAGAGGAGCCCCGTTTCCGCCTCGTAGCTTGAGGTGAGGAATCCCTTCCCTGCTTCGTCGGGAAAGAATTCCCGGCGTTCCCGTCGCATCTCAAGAGGAGGCCCTCTCAACAGGAACGGCGAGAGGAACTCCAGGGTCGTGCCACCATTCCAAGAGTCCCCCCGATGTCTCAGTCCATTGCAGAGGAACCTCTTTTCCCTTCACCGGCTCGTCTTTCACGCCGAGGATCGACTCACACCAAGGTGGCACTTGGCACAGCCCTGTGGGCAAGCCTCGAGGGAAAGGCTCGAGGGAAAGCCACAGATCCCTTGATCCACGTGACAGGAAGCGTGACCCTACTGCTGCAGCTCGGGAGGAAAGCGCACGTGCATTCCCCCACTCGAGACGAGGCCTGACTCCCCTGGGGAGACTCAGAGGCATCCCAAGATCCATGTCAACACTGGAGAGGAATCCTCAGGTTCCGGCCCCGCCTCCACACAAAGTCTTAGTTCCCGGCATCGACGGGAGAGGAATCCCGAGATGGCCCCTAGCAACTCGCATGGGGACTGGCCCTTCCTGAGGCCACCAGGGCGGGTCCCTGAGGTCCCCGTCGTAACTCGAGAAGACCTGCCGCAACTCGAGAATATCCAGGCGGTTCTCCACTGCAGGCGAGATGAGGCCCATTTCCACAGAGGCTTCTTAGGGCTAATCACACCTCACCTCTGGAACGTCGAAAGGGTCATTCACACCCTTGCTGCAACTCAAGAAGTTCCACGACATCCCCATCTCTACTCGAGATCAAACACGAGGGTCCCGCCCACATCCAGAGGAGCCCCGTTTCCGCCTCGTAGCTCGAGGTGACGGATCCTTTCCCTGCTTCTTCGGGAAAGAATTCCCGGCCTTCCCGTCACATCTCAAGAGGAGGCCCTATCAACAGGAACGGCGAGAGGAACTCCAGGGTCGTGCCACCATTCCAAGAGTCCCCCAGATGTCTCAGTCCATTCCAGAGGATCCTCTTTTCCCTTCACCGGCTCGTCTTTCACGCCGAGGATTGACTCACACCAAGGTGGCACTTGGCACAGCCCTGTGGGAAAGCCTCGTGGGAAGGACTCGAGGGAAAGCCTCGAGGGAAAGCCACAGATCCCTTGATACACGTGACAGGAAGCGTGACCCTACTGCTGCAGCTCGGGAGGAAAGCGCACGTGCATGCCCACACTCGAGACGAAGCCTGACTCCCCTGGGGAGACTCAGAGGCACCCAAAGATCCATGTCAAGACTGGAGAGGAATGCTCAGGTTCTGGCCCCGACTCCTCACAAGGTCTTAGTTCCCGGCACCGACGGGAGAGGAATCCCGAGATGGTCCCTAGCAACTCGCATGGGGACTAGCCCTTTCTGAGGCCACCAGAGCGGTTCCCTGAGGTGCCCGTCGTAACTCGAGAAGACCTGCCGCAACTCGAGAAAATCCAGGAGGTTCTCCCGCCAGGCGAGAGGAGGCCCATTTCCGCAGAGGCTTCTTGGGGCTAATCACACCTCACCTCTGGAACGTCGAAAGGGTCCTTCACACCCCTGGTGCAACTCAAGAAGTTCCCCGACATAACCGTCTCCACTCGAGAGGAAACACGAGGGTCCCGCCCACATCCAGAGGAGCCCCGTTTCCGCCTCGTAGCTCGAGGTGAGGGACCCTTTCCCTGCATCGTCGGTAAAGAATTCCCGGCCTTCCCGTCGCATCTCAAGAGGAGGCCCTCTCAACAGGAACGGCGAGAGGAACTCCAGGGTCGTGCCACCATTCCAAGAGTCCCCCAGATGTCTCAGTCCATTCCAGAGGAACCTCTTTTCCCTTCAGCGGCTCGTCTTTCACGTCGAGGTTCGCCTCACACCAAGGTGGCACTTGGCACAGCCCTGTGGGAAAGCCTCGTGGGAAAGACACAGATCCTTTGATTCACGTGACAGGAAGCCTGACCCTACTGCTGCAGCTCGGAAGGGAAGCGCGCGAGCATGCCCCAGCTCGAGACGAGGCTTGACTCCCCTGGGGAGACTCAGAGGCACCCCAAAATCCATGTCAACACTGGAGAGGAATGCTCAGGTTCCCGCCCCGACTCCAGAGAAGGTCTTAGACCCCGGCATCGACAGGAGAGGAATCCCGAGTTGGCCCCTAGCAACTCGCATGGGGACTGGCCCTTCCTGAGGCCACCAGAGCGGGTCCCTGAGGTCCCCGTCGTAACTCGAGAAGATCTGCCGCATCTCGAGAATATCCAGGAGGTTCTCCGCTGCAGGCGAGATGAGGCCCATTTCCGCAGAGGCTTCTCGGGGCTAATCACACCTCACCTCTGGAACGTCGAAAGGGTACTTCACACCCTGGGTGCAACTCAAGAAGTTCCCCGACATACCCGTCTCCACTCGAGAGGAAACACGAGGGTCCCGCCCACATCCAGAGGAGCCCCGTTTCCGCCTCGTAGCTCGAGGTGAGGCATCCTTTCACTGCTTCGTCGGGAAAGAATTCCCGGCATTCCCGTCGCATCTCAAGAGGAGGCGCTCTCAACAGGATCGGCGAGAGGAACTCCAGGGTCGTGCCACCATTCCAAGAGTCCCCCAGATGTCTCAGTCCATTCCAGAGGAACCTCTTTTCCCTTCACTGGCTCGTCATTCACGCCGAGGATCGACTCACACCAAGGTGGCACTTGTCACAGCCCTGTGGGAATGCCTCGTCGGAAAGCCTCGAGGGAAAGCCTCGAGGGAAAGCCACAGATCCCTTGATACACGTGAAAGGAAGCGTGACCCTATGGCTGCAGCTCGGGAGGAAATTGCACGTGCATGCCCCCACTCGAGACGAGGCCTGACTCCCCTGGGGAGACTCAGAGACACCCCAAGATCCATGTCAACACTGGAGAGGAATGCTCAGGTTCCGGCCCCGACTCCACACAAGGTCTTAGGCCCCGGCATCGACGGGAGAGGAATCCCGAGATGGCCCCTAGCAACTCGCATGGGGACTGGCCCTCCCTGAGGCCACAAAGCGGGTCCCTGAGGTCCCCGTCGTAACTCGAGAAGACCTGCCGCAACTCGAGAATATCCAGGAGGCTCTCCCCTGCAGGCGAGATGAGGCCCATTTCCGCAGAGGCTTCTCGGGGCTAATCACACCTCACCTCTGGAACGTCGAAAGTGTCCTTCACACCCTTGGTGCAACTCAAGAAGTTCCCCGACATACCCGTCTCCACTAGAGAGGAAACACGAGGGTCCCGCGCACATCCAGAGGAGCCCCGTTTCCACCTCGTAGCTCGAGGTGAGGGATCCTATCCCTGCTTCGTCGGGAAAGAATTTCCTGCGTTCCCGTCGAATCTCAAGAGGAGGCCCTCTCAACAGGAACGGCGAGAGGAACTCCAGGGTCGTGCCACCATTCCAAGAGTCCCCCAGATGTCTCAGTCCATTCCAGAGGAACCTCTTTTCCCTTCACCGGTCGTCTTTCACGCCGAGGATCGACTCACACCAAGGTGGCACTTGGCACAGCCCTGTGGGAAAGCCTCGTGGGAAAGCCTCGAGGGAAAGCCTAGAGGGAAAGCCATAGATCCCTTGATCCACGTGACAGGAAGCCTGACCCTACTGCTGTAGCTCGGGAGGGAAGCGCACGTGCATGCCCCCACTCGAGACGAAGCCTGACTCCCCTGGGGAGACTCAGAGGCACCCCAAGATCCATGTCAACACTGGAGAGGAATGCTCAGGTTCCGGCCCCGACTCCACACAAGGTCTTAGGCCCCGCCATGGACGGGAAAGGAATCCCGAGATGGCCCCTAGCAACTCGCATATGGACTGGCCCTTCCTGAGGCCACCAGAGCGGGTCCCTGAGGTCCCCGTCGTAACTCGAGAAGACCTGTCGCAACACGAGAATATCTAGGAGGTTCTCCCCTCCAGGCTAGAGGAGGCCCATTTCCGCAGAGGCTTCTCGGGGCTAATCACACCTCACCTCTGGAACGTCGAAAGTGTCCTTCACACCCTTGGTGCAACTCAAGAAATTCCCCGACATACCCTTCTCCACTCGAGAGGAAACACGAGGGTCCCGCCCACATCCAGAGGAGCCCCGTTTCCGCCTCGTAGCTTGAGGTGAGGAATCCCTTCCCTGCTTCGTCGGGAAAGAATTCCCGGCGTTCCCGTCGCATCTCAAGAGGAGGCCCTCTCAACAGGAACGGCGAGAGGAACTCCAGGGTCGTGCCACCATTCCAAGAGTCCCCCCGATGTCTCAGTCCATTGCAGAGGAACCTCTTTTCCCTTCACCGGCTCGTCTTTCACGCCGAGGATCGACTCACACCAAGGTGGCACTTGGCACAGCCCTGTGGGCAAGCCTCGAGGGAAAGGCTCGAGGGAAAGCCACAGATCCCTTGATCCACGTGACAGGAAGCGTGACCCTACTGCTGCAGCTCGGGAGGAAAGCGCACGTGCATTCCCCCACTCGAGACGAGGCCTGACTCCCCTGGGGAGACTCAGAGGCATCCCAAGATCCATGTCAACACTGGAGAGGAATCCTCAGGTTCCGGCCCCGCCTCCACACAAAGTCTTAGTTCCCGGCATCGACGGGAGAGGAATCCCGAGATGGCCCCTAGCAACTCGCATGGGGACTGGCCCTTCCTGAGGCCACCAGGGCGGGTCCCTGAGGTCCCCGTCGTAACTCGAGAAGACCTGCCGCAACTCGAGAATATCCAGGCGGTTCTCCACTGCAGGCGAGATGAGGCCCATTTCCACAGAGGCTTCTTAGGGCTAATCACACCTCACCTCTGGAACGTCGAAAGGGTCATTCACACCCTTGCTGCAACTCAAGAAGTTCCACGACATCCCCATCTCTACTCGAGATCAAACACGAGGGTCCCGCCCACATCCAGAGGAGCCCCGTTTCCGCCTCGTAGCTCGAGGTGACGGATCCTTTCCCTGCTTCTTCGGGAAAGAATTCCCGGCCTTCCCGTCACATCTCAAGAGGAGGCCCTATCAACAGGAACGGCGAGAGGAACTCCAGGGTCGTGCCACCATTCCAAGAGTCCCCCAGATGTCTCAGTCCATTCCAGAGGATCCTCTTTTCCCTTCACCGGCTCGTCTTTCACGCCGAGGATTGACTCACACCAAGGTGGCACTTGGCACAGCCCTGTGGGAAAGCCTCGTGGGAAGGACTCGAGGGAAAGCCTCGAGGGAAAGCCACAGATCCCTTGATACACGTGACAGGAAGCGTGACCCTACTGCTGCAGCTCGGGAGGAAAGCGCACGTGCATGCCCACACTCGAGACGAAGCCTGACTCCCCTGGGGAGACTCAGAGGCACCCAAAGATCCATGTCAAGACTGGAGAGGAATGCTCAGGTTCTGGCCCCGACTCCTCACAAGGTCTTAGTTCCCGGCACCGACGGGAGAGGAATCCCGAGATGGTCCCTAGCAACTCGCATGGGGACTAGCCCTTTCTGAGGCCACCAGAGCGGTTCCCTGAGGTGCCCGTCGTAACTCGAGAAGACCTGCCGCAACTCGAGAATATCCAGGAGGTTCTCCCCTGCAGGCGAGATGAGGCCCATTTCCGCAGAGGCTTCTCGGGGCTAATCACACCTCACATCTGGAACGTCGAAACGGTCCTTCACACCCTTGGTGCAACTCAAGAAGTTCCTCGACATACCCGTCTCCACTCGAGAGGAAACACGAGGGTCCCGCCCACATCCAGAGGTGCCCCGTTTCCGCCTCGTAGCTCGAGGTGACTGATCCTCTCCCTGCTTCGTTGGGAAAGAATTCCCGGCGTTCCCGGCGCATCTCAAGAGGAGGCCTTCTCAACAGGAACGGCGAGAGGAACTCCAGCGTCATGCCACGATTCCAAGAGTCCCCCAGATGTCTCAGTCCATTCCAGAGGAACCTCTTTTCCCTTCACCGGCTCGTCTTTCGCGCCGAGGATCGACTCACACCAAGGTGGCACTTGGCAAAGCCCTGTGGGAAAGCCTCGTGGGAAAGCCTGGAGGGAAAGCCTCGAGGGAAAGCCACAGATCCCTTGATCCACGTGACAGGAAGCGTGAACCTACTGCTGCAGCTCGGGAGGGAAGCGCACGTGCATGCCCCCACTCGAGACGAGGCCTGACTCCCCTGGGGAGTCTCAGAGGCACCCCAAGATCCATGTCAACACTGAAGAGGAATCCTCAGGTTCCGGCCCCTACTCCACACAAGGTCTTAGGCCCGGGCATCGACGGGAGAGGAATCCCGAGATGGCCCCTAGCAACTCGCATGGGGACTGGCCCTTTCTGAGGCCACCAGAGCGGGTCCCTGAGGTCCCGGTCGAAACTCGAGATGACCTGCTGCAACTCGAGAATATCCAGGAGGTTCTCCGCTGCAGGCGAGATGAGGTCTATTTCCGCAGAGGCTCCTCGGGGCTAATCACACCTCACCTCTGGAACGTCGAAAGGGTCCTTCGCACTTTTGGTGCAACTCAAGAAGTTCCCCGACATACCCGTCTCCACTCGAGAGGAAACACGAGGGTCCCGCCCACATCCAGAGGAGCCCCGTTTCCGCCTCGTAGCTCGAGGTGAGGGATCCTTTCCCTGCTTCGTCGGGAAAGAATTCCCGGCGTTCCCGTCGCATCTCAAGAGGAGGCCCTCTCAACAGGAACGGCGAGAGGAACTACAGGGTCGTGCCACCATTCCAAGAGTCCCCCAGTTGTCTCAGTCCATTCCAGAGGAACCTCTTTTCCCTTCAACGGCTCGGCTTTCACGCCGAGGATCGACTCACACCAAGGTGGCCCTTGGCACAGCCCTGTGGGAAAGCCTCGTGGGAAAGCCTCGAGGGAAAGCCACAGATCCCTTGATCGACGTGACAGGAAGCGTGACCCTACTGCTGCAGCTCGGGAGGGAAGCGCACGTGCATGCCCCCACTCGAGACGAGGCCTGACTCCCCTGGGGAGACTCAGAGGCACCCCAAGATCCATGTCAACACTGGAGAGGAAACCTCAGGTTCCGGCCCCGCTTCCACACAAAGTCTTATTTCCCGGCATCGACGGGAGAGGAATCCCGAGTTGGCCCCGAGCACCTCGCATGGGGACTGGCCCTTCCTGAGGCCACCAGAGCGGGTCCCTGAGGTCCCCGTCGTAACTCGAGAAGACCTGCCGCAACTCGAGAATATCCAGGAGGTTCTCCCCTGCAGGCGAGATGAGGCCCATTTCCACAGAGGCTTCTCGGGGCTAATCACACCTCACCTCTGCAACGTCCAAAGGGGTCTTCACACCCTTGCTGCAACTCAAGAAGTTCCACGACATCCCCGTCTCTACTCGGGAGGAAACACGAGGGTCCCGCCCACATCCAGAGGAGCCCCGTTTCCGCCTCGTAGCACGAGGTGACTGATCCTTTCCCTGCATCGTCGGGAAAGAATTCCCGGCGTTCCCGTCGCATCTCAAGAGGAGGCCCTCTCAACAGGAACGGCGAGAGGAACTCCAGGGTCGTGCCACAATTCCAAGAGTCCCCCAGATGTCTCAGTCCATTCCAGAGGAACCTCTATTCCCTTCACCGGCTCGTCTTTCACGCCGAGGATCGACTCACACCAAGGTGGCTCTTGGCATAGCCCTGTGGGTAAGCCTCGTGGGAAAGCCTCGAGGGAAAGGCTCGAGGGAAAGCCACAGATCCCTTGATCCTCGTGACAGGAAGCGTGACCCTAATCCTGCAGCTCGGCAGGAAAGCGCACGTGCCTGCCCCCACTCGAGACGAAGCCTGACTCCCCTGGGGAGACTCAGAGGCACCCCAAAATCCATGTCAACACTGGAGAGGAATCCTCAGGTTCCAGCCCCAACTCCACACAAGGTCATAGACCCCGGCATCGATGGGAGAGGAATCCCGAGAGGGCCCCTAGCAACTAGCATGGGGACTGGCCCTTCCTGAGGCCACCAGAGCGGGTCCCTGAGGTCCCCGTCGTAACTCGAGAAGACCTGCCGCAACTCGAGAAAATCCAGGAGGTTCTCCCGCCAGGCGAGAGGAGGCCCATTTCCGCAGAGGCTTCTCGGGGCTAATCACACCTCACCTCTGGAACGTCGAAAGGGTCCTACACACCCGTGGTGCAACTCAAGAAGTTCCCCGACATACCGCCGGTCTCCACTCGAGAGGAAGCACGAGGGTCCCGCCCACATCCAGAGGAGCCCCTTTTCCCCCTCGTAGCTCAAGGTGAGGGATCCTTTCCCTGCTTCGTTGGGAAAGAATTCCCGGCGTTCGCGGCGCATCTCAAGAGGAGGCCTTCTCAACAGGAACGGCGAGAGGAACTCCAGCGTCATGCCACGATTCCAAGAGTCCCCCAGATGTCTCTGTCCATTCCAGAGGAACCTCTTTTCCCTTCACCGGCTCGTCTTTCACGCCGAGGATCGACTCACACCAAGGTGGCACTTGGCAAAGCCCTGTGGGAAAGCCTCGTGGGAAAGCCTGGAGGGAAAGCCTCGAGGCAAAGACACAGATCCCTTGATCCACGTGACAGGAAGCGTGAACCTACTGCTGCAGCTCGGGAGGGAAGCGCACGTGCATGCCCCCACTCGAGACGAGGCCTGACTCCCCTGGGGAGACTCAGAGGCACCCAAAGATCCATGTCAACACTGGAGAGGAATCCTCAGGTTCCGGCCCCTACTCCACACAATGTCTTAGGCCCCGGCATCGACGGGAGAGGAATCCCGAGATGGCCCCTAGCAACTCGCATGGGGACTGGCCCTTTCTGAGGCCACCAGAGCGGGTCCCTGAGGTCCCGGTCGAAACTCGAGATGACCTGCTGCAACTCGAGAATATCCAGGAGGTTCTCCCCTGCAGGCGAGATGAGGTCTATTTCCGCAGAGGCTCCTCGGGGCTAATCACACCTCACCTCTGGAACGTCGAAAGGGTCCTTCGCACTTTTGGTGCAACTCAAGAAGTTCCCCGACATACCGGTCTCTACTCGAGAGGAAACACGAGGGTCCCGCCCACATCCAGAGGAGCCCCGTTTCCACCTCGTAGTTCGAGGTGAGGGATCCTTTCCCTGCTTCTTCGGGAAAGAATTCCCGGCGTTCCCGTCGCATCTCAAGAGGAGGCCCTCTCAACAAGAACGGCGAGAGGAACTCCAGGGTCGTGCCACCATTCCAAGAGTCCCCCAGATGTCTCAGTCCATTCCAGAGGAACGTCTTTTCCCTTCACCGGCTCGTCTTTCACGCCGAGGATCGACTCACACCAAGGTGGCACTTGGCACAGCGCTGTGGGCAAGCCTCGAGGGAAAGCCTCGAGAGAAAGCCACAGATCCCTTGATCCACGTGACAGGAAGCGTGACCCTACTGCTGCAGCTCGGGAGGGAAGCACACGTGCATGCCCCCACTCGAGACGAGGCCTGACTCCCCTGGGGAGACTCAGAGGCATCCCAAGATCCATGTCAACACTGGAGAGGAATCCTCAGGTTCCGGCCCCGCCTCCACACAAAGTCTTAGTTCCCGGCATCGATGGGAGAGGAATCCGGAGATGGCCCCTAGCAACTCGCATGGGGACTGGCCCTTCCTGAGGCCACCAGAGCGGATCCCTGAGGTCCCAGTCGTAACTCGAGAAGACCTGCCGCAACTCGAGAATATCCAGGCGGTTCTCCGCTGCAGGCGAGATGAGGCCCATTTCCACAGAGGCTTCTCGGGGCTAATCTCACCTCACCTCTGGAACGTCGAAAGGGTCCTTCACACCCTTGCTGCAACTCAAGAAGTTCCACGACATCCCCATCTCTACCCGAGATTAAACACGAGGGTCCCGCCCACATCCAGAGGAGCCCCGTTTCCGCCTCTTAGCTCGAGGTGACGGATCCTTTCGCTGCTTCTTCGGGAAAGAATTCCCGGCCTTCCCGTCGCATCTCAAGAGGAGGCCCTCTCAACAGGAACGGCGAGAGGAACTCCAGGGTCGTGCCACCATTCCAAGCGTCCCCCAGATGTCTCAGTCCATTCCAGAGGAACATCTTTTCCCTTCACCGGCTCGTCTTTCACGCCGAGGATGGACTCACACCAAGGTGGCACTTGGCACAGCCCTGTGGGCAAGCCTCGAGGGAAAGCCTCGAGGGAAAGCCACAGATCCCTTGATCCACGTGACAGGAAGCGTGACATTACTGCTGCAGCTCGGGAAGGAAGCGCACGTGCATGCCCCCACTCGAGACGAGTCCTGACTCCCCTGGGGAGACTCAGAAGCACCCGAAGATCCATGTCAGCACTGGAGAGGAATCCTCGGGTTCTGGCCCCGACTCCACACAAGGTCTTAGGCCCCGGCATCGACGGGAGAGGAATCCTGAGATGGCCCCTACCAACTCGCCTGGGGACTGGCCTTTCCTGAGGCCACCAGAGCGCGTCCCTGAGGTCCC
The DNA here is from genome assembly GCF_023091745.1 of Budorcas taxicolor. Lineage (NCBI taxonomy): Eukaryota > Metazoa > Chordata > Mammalia > Artiodactyla > Bovidae > Budorcas > Budorcas taxicolor. The sequence continues at coordinate 460,022 of NC_068923.1, read as the reverse complement.
CGTTGTAACTCGAGAAGACCTGTCGCAACTCGAGAAAATCCAGGAGGTTCTCCCCTCCAGGCGAGATGAGGCCCATTTCGGGTGAGGCGTCTCGAGGCTAATGACACCTCAACTCTGGAACTTCGAAAGGGACCTTCACAGCCTTGGTGCCACTCATGAAGTTCCATGACATACTCGTCTCCACTCGAGAGGAAACACGAGGGTCCCGCCCACATCCAGAGGAGCGCCGTTTCCGCCTCGTAGCTCGAGATGAGGGATCCTTTCCCTCCTTCCACGGGAAAGAATTCCCAGCGTTCCCGTCGCATCTCAAGAGGAGGCATTCTCAACAGGAACGGCGAGAGGAACTCGAGGGTCGTGCCACCATTCCAAGAGTTCCCCAGATGTCTCAGTCCATTCCAGAGGAACCTGTTTTCCCTTCACCGGCTCGTCTTTCACGCCCAGGATCGACTCACACGAAGGTGGCACGTGGCACAGCCCTGTGGGAAAGCCTCGTTGAAAGCCTCCAGGGAAAGCCTCGAGGGAAAGCCACAGATCTCTTGATCCACGTGACAGGAAGCGTGACACTACTGCTTCAGCTCGGGAGGGAAGCGCACGTGCATGCCCCCACTCGAGACGAGGCCTGACACTCCTGGGGAGACTCAGAGGCACCCCAAGATCCATGTCAACACTGGAGAGGAATCCCCAGGTTCCGGCCCCGACTCCTCACGAGGTCTTAGGCCCCGGCATCAAAGGGAGAGGAATCCCGAGATGGCCCCTAGCAACTCGCATGGGGACTGGCCTTTCCTGAGGCCACCAGAGCGGTCCCTGAGGTCCCCGTCGTATCTCGAGAAGACCTGCCGCAACTCGAGAAAATCCAGGAGGTTCTCCCCTCCATGCGAGATGAGGCCCATGTCTGCTGAGGCGTCTCGAGTCTAATCCAACCTCACCTCTAGATCTTCGAAAAGGTCCTTCACAGCCTTGGTGCAACTCAAGAAGTTCCCCGACATACTCGTGTCCACTCGAGAGGAAACACGAGGGTCCCGCCCACATCCAGAGGAGCCCCGTTTCCGCCTCAGAGCTCGAGATGAGGGATCCTTTCCCTACTTCGTCGGGAAAGAGTTCCTGGCGTTCCCATTGCATCTCAAGAGGAGGCCCTCTCAACAGGAACGGCGAGAGGAACTCCAGGGTCGTGCCACCATTCCAAGAGGCCCCTAGATGTCTCAGTCCATTCCAGAGGAACCTCTTTCCCCTTCACCGGCTCGTCATTCACGCCGAGGATCGACTCACACCAAGGTGGCACGTGGCACAGGCCTGTGGAAAAGCCTCGTTGCCAAGCCTCGAGGGAAAGCCTTGAGGGAAAGCCACAGATCCCTTGATCCACGTGACAGGAAGCGTGACACTACTGCTGCAGCTCGGGAGGAAAGCGCACGCGCATGCCCCCACTAGAGACGAGGCCTGACTCCCCTGGGAAGACTCAGAGACACCAAAAGATCCATGTCAACACTGGAGAGGAATCCTCAGGTTCCGGCCTCGACTCCAGACGAGGTTTTAGGCCCCGGCATCGACGGGAGAGGAATCCCGAGATGGCACCTAACAACTCGCATGGGGCCTGGCCTTTCCTGAGGCCACAAGAGAGGGTCCCTGAGGTCCCCGTCATAACTCGAGAAGACCTGCTGCAACTCGAGAAAATCCAGGAGGTTCTCCCCTCTAGGCGAGATGAGGCCCATTTCCGCTGAGGTGTCTCAAGGCTGACCACACCTCAACTCTGGAACTTCGGAAGGGTCCTTCACACCCTTGGTGCAACTCAAGAAGTTCCCCGACATACCCGTCTCCACTCCAGAGGAAACACGAGGGTCCCGCCCACATCCAGAGGAGCCCCGTTTCTGCCTCGTAGCTCGAGATGAGGGATCCTTTCCCTGCTTTGTCGGGAAAGAATTCCTGGCGTTCCCGTCGCATCTCAAGAGGAGGCCCTCTCAACAGGAACGGCGAGAGGAAATCCAGGGTCGTGCCACCATTCCAAGAGTCCCCCAGATGTCTCAGTCCATTCCAGAGGAACCTCTTTTCCCTTCACCGGCTCGTCTTTCACGTCGAGGATCGACTCACGCCAAGGTGGCACGTGGCACAACCCTGTGGGAAAGCCTCGTGGGAAAGGCTCGAGGGAAAGCCTCGAGGGAAAGCCACAGATCCCTTGATCCACGTGACAGGAAGCGTGACACTACTGCTGCAGCTCGGGAGGAAAGCGCACGTGCATGCCCCCACTCGAGACGAGGCCTGAATCCCCTGGGGAGACTCAGAAGCACCCCAAGATCCATGGCAACACTGGAGAGGAATCCTCAGGTTCCGGCCCGACTCCTCACAAGGTCTTAGGCCCCGGCATCGACGGGAGAGGTATCCCGAGATGGCCCCTAGCCACTCGCATGGGGACTGGCCTTTCCTGAGGCCACCAGAGCGGGGCCCTGAGGTCCACTCCGTAACTCGAGAAGAACTGTCGCAACTCGAGAAAATCCAGGAGGATCTCCCCTCCAGGCGAGATGAGGCCCATTTCCACTGAGGCGTCTCGAGGCTAATCACACCTCACCTCAGGAACTTCAAAAGGGTCCTTCACAGCCTTGGTGCAACTCAAGAAGTTTCCCGACACACCCGCCTCAACTCGAGAGAAATCACGTGGGTCACGCCCACATCCAGAGGAGCCCCGTTTCCGACTCGTAGCTCGAGATGAGGGATCCTTTCCCTGCTTCGTCGGGAAAGAATTCCCGGCGTTCCCATCGCATCTCAAGAGGAGGCCCTCTCAACAGGAACGGCGAGAGGAACTCCAGGGTCGTGCCACCATTCCAAGAGTCCCCCAGATGTCTCAGTCCATTCCAGAGGAAACTTTTTTCCCTTCACCGGCTCATCTTTCACGCCGAGGATCGACTCACACCAAGGTGGCACGTGGCACAGACCTGTGGGAAAGCCCCTAGGGAAAGCCTCTAGGGAAAGCCACAGATCCCTTGATCCACGTGACAGGAAGCGTGACACTACTGCTGCAGCTCGAGAGGAAAGCGCACGTGCATGCCCCCACTCGAGACGAGGCCTTACTACACTGGGGAGACTCAGAGGCACCCCAAGATCCATGTCATCGCTGGAGAGGAATCCTCAGGTTCCGGCCCCGACTCCTCACAAGGTCTTAGGCCCCGGCATCGACGGGAGAGGAATCCCGAGATGGCCCCTAGCAACTCGCATGGGGACTGACCTTTCCTGAGGCCACAAGAGCGGGTCCCTGAGGTCCCCGTCGTAACTCGAGAAGACCTGCCGCAGCTCGAGAAAATCCAAGAGGTTCTCCCCTACAGACGAGATGAGGCCCATTTCTCTGAGGCGTCTCGAGGCTAGTCACCCCTCACCTCTGGAACTTCGAAAGGGTCCTTCACAGCCTTGGTGCAACTTAAGAAGTTCCCCGACATACCCGTCTCCACTCGAGAGGAAACACGAGGTTTCCGCCCACATTCCGAGGAGCCCCGTTTCCGCCTCATAGCCTGAGATGTAGGATTCTTTCCCTGCTTCGTCGGGAAAGAATTCCCGGCGTTCCCGTCGCATCTCTAGAGGAGGGCCTCTCTACAGGATCGGAGAGAGGAATTCCAGGCTGGTGCCACAATTCCAACAGTCCCCCAGATGTCTCAGTCCATTCCAGAGGAACCTCTTTTCCCTTCACCTGCTCGTCTTTCACGCCGAGGATCGACCCACACCAAGGTGGCACGTGGCACAGCCCTGTGGGAAAGCCTCGTGGGAAAGCCTCTTGGGAAAGCCTCGAGGGAAAACCACAGATCCCTTGATCCACGTGACAGGAAGCGTGACCCTACTGCTGCAGCTCGGGAGGAAAGCGCACGTGCATGCCCCCACACCAGACGAGGCCTGACTCCCCTGGGGAGACTCAGAGGCACCCCAAGATCCATGTCAACCCTTGAGAGGAATCCTCAGGTTGCGGCCCCGACCTCTCACAAGGTCTTAGGCCCCGGCATTGATGGGAGAGGAATCCCGAGATGGCCCCTAGCAACTCGCATGGAGACTGGCCTTTCCTGAGGCCACCAGAGCGGGTCCCTGAGGTCCCCGTCGTAACTCGAGAAGACCTGCCGCAACTCGAGTAAATCCAGGAGGTTCTCCCCTCCAGGTGAGATGAGGCCCATTTCCGCTGAGGCGTCTCGAGGCTAATCACACCTCACCTCTGGAACTTCGGAACGGTCCCTCACAGCCTTGGTGCAACTCAAGAAGTTCCCCGACATACCCGTCTCCACTCGAGAGGAAACACGAGGGTCCCGCCCACATCCAGAGGAGCCCCATTCCGCCTCGTAGCTCGAGATGAGGGATCTTTCCCTGCTTCGTCGGGCAAGGGTTCCCGGCGTTCCCGTCGCATCTTAAGAGGAGGCCCTCTCAACAGGAACGGGCAGAGGAAATCCAGGGTCGTGCCACGATTCCAAGAGTCCCCCAGATGTCTCAGTCCATTCCAGAAGAACTTCTTTTCCCTTCACCGGCTCGTCTTTCACGCCGACGATCGACTCACACCAAGATGGCACGTGGCACAGCCCTATGAAAAGCCTCCTGGGTAAGCATGGAGGGAAAGCCTCGAGGGAAAGCCACAGATCCCTTGGACCACATAACAGGTAGCCTGACACTACTGCGGCAGCTCGGGAGGAAAGCGCACGTGCATGCCCCCACTCGAAACGAGGCCTGACTCCCCCGGGGAGACTCAGAAGCACCCCAAGATCCATGTCAACACTGGAGAGGAATCCTCAGGTTCCGGCCCCGACTCCTCACAAGGTCTTAGGCCCCGGCATCGACGGGAGAGGAATCCCGAGATGGCCCCTAGCAACTCGCATGGGGACTGACCTTTCCTGAGGCCACAAGAGCGGGTCCCTGAGGTCCCCGTCGTAACTCGAGAAGACCTGCCGCAGCTCGAGAAAATCCAAGAGGTTCTCCCCTACAGACGAGATGAGGCCCATTTCTCTGAGGCGTCTCGAGGCTAGTCACCCCTCACCTCTGGAACTTCGAAAGGGTCCTTCACAGCCTTGGTGCAACTTAAGAAGTTCCCCGACATACCCGTCTCCACTCGAGAGGAAACACGAGGGTTCCGCCCACATTCCGAGGAGCCCCGTTTCCGCCTCATAGCCTGAGATGTAGGATTCTTTCCCTGCTTCGTCGGGAAAGAATTCCCGGCGTTCCCGTCGCATCTCTAGAGGAGGGCCTCTCTACAGGATCGGAGAGAGGAATTCCAGGCTGGTGCCACAATTCCAACAGTCCCCCAGATGTCTCAGTCCATTCCAGAGGAACCTCTTTTCCCTTCACCGGCTCGTCTTTCACGCCGAGGATCGACTCACACCAAGGTGGCACGTGGCACAGGCCTGTGGGAAAGCCTCGTGGCAAAGCCTCGAGGGAAAGCCTTGAGGCAAAGCCACAGATCCCTTGATCCACGTGACAGGAAGCGTGACACTACTGCTGCAGCTCGGGAGGAAAGCGCACGTGCATGCCCCCACTCGAGACGAGGCCTGACACTCCTGGGGAGACTCAGAGGCACCCCAAGATCCATGTCAACACTGGAGAGGAATCCCCAGGTTCCGGCCTCGACTCCTCACGAGGTCTTAGGCCCCGGCATCAAAGGGAGAGGAATCCCGAGATGGCCCCTAGCAACTCGCATGGGGACTGGCCTTTCCTGAGGACACCAGAGCGGTCCCTGAGGTCCCCGTCGTATCTCGAGAAGACCTGCCGCAACTCGAGAAAATCCAGGAGGTTCTCCTCTCCATGCGAGATGAGGCCCATGTCTGCTGAGGCGTCTCGAGTCTAATCCAACCTCACCTCTAGATCTTCGAAAAGGTCCTTCACAGCCTTGGTGCAACTCAAGAAGTTCCCCGACATACCCGTGTCCACTCGAGAGGAAACACGAGGGTCCCGCCCACATCCAGAGGAGCCCCGTTTCCGCCTCAGAGCTCGAGATGAGGGATCCTTTCCCTGCTTCGTCGGGAAAGAGTTCCTGGCGTTCCCATTGCATCTCAAGAGGAGGCCCTCTCAACAGGAACGGCGAGAGGAACTCCAGGGTGGTGCCACCATTCCAAGAGGCCCCTAGATGTCTCAGTCCATTCCAGAGGAACCTCTTTCCCCTTCACCGGCTCGTCATTCACGCCGAGGATCGACTCACACCAAGGTGGCACGTGGCACAGGCCTGTGGGAAAGCCTCGTTGCCAAGCCTCGAGGGAAAGCCTTGAGGGAAAGCCACAGATCCCTTGATCCACGTGACAGGAAGCGTGACACTACTGCTGCAGCTCGGGAGGAAAGCGCACGCGCATGCCCCCACTAGAGACGAGGCCTGACTCCCCTGGGGAGACTCAGAGACACCAAAAGATCCATGTCAACACTGGAGAGGAATCCTCAGGTTCCGGCCCCGACTCCAGACGAGGTTTTAGGCACCGGCATCGACGGGAGAGGAATCCCGAGATGGCACCTAACAACTCGCATGGGGCATGGCCTTTCCTGAGGCCACAAGAGAGGGTCCCTGAGGTCCCTGTCGTAACTCGAGAAGACCTGCCGCAACACGAGAAAATCCAGGAGGTTCTCACCTCTAGGCGAGATGAGGCCCATTTCCGCTGAGGTGTCTCAAGGCTGACCACACCTCAACTCTGGAACTTCGGAAGGGTCCTTCACACCCTTGGTGCAAATCAACAAGTTCCCCGACATACCCGTCTCCACTCGAGAGGAAACACGAGGGTCCCGCCCACATCCAGAGGAGCCCCGTTTCCGCCTCGTAGCTCGAGATGAGGGATCCTTTCCCTGCTTCGTCGGGAAAGAATTCCCGGCGTTCCCGTCGCATCTCAAGAGGAGGCCCTCTCAACAGGAACGGCGAGAGGAACTCCAGGGTCGTGCCACCATTCCAAGAGTCCCCCAGATGTCTCAGTCCATTCCAGAGGAAACTTTTTCCCCTTCACCGGCTCGTCTTTCACGCCGAGGATCGACCCACACCAAGGTGGCACGTGGCACAGCCCTGTGGGAAAGCCTCGTGGGAAAGCCTCTTGGGAAAGCCTCGAGGGAAAACCACAGAACCCTTGATCCACGTGACAGGAAGCGTGACAATACAGCTGCAGCTCGGGAGGAAAGCGCACGTGCATGCCCCCACACCAGACGAGGCCTGACTCCCCTGGGGAGACTCAGAGGCACCCCAAGATCCATGTCAACCCTTGAGAGGAATCCTCAGGTTGCGGCCCCGACCTCTCACAAGGTCTTAGGCCCCGGCATCGATGGGAGAGGAATCCCGAGATGGCCCCTAGCAACTCGCATGGAGACTGGCATTTCCTGAGGCCACCAGAGCGGGTCCCTGAGGTCCCCGTCGTAACTCGAGAAGACCTGCTGCAACTCGAGAAAATCCAGGAGGTTCTCCCCTCCAGGTGAGATGAGGCCCATTTCCGCTGAGGCGTCTCGAGGCTAATCACATCTCACCTCTGGAACTTCGGAACGGTCCCTCACAGCCTTGGTGCAACTCAAGAAGTTCCCCGACATACCCGTCTCCACTCGAGAGGAAACACGAGGGTCCCACCCACATCCAGAGGAGCCCCATTCCGCCTCGTAGCTCGAGATGAGGGATCTTTCCCTGCTTCGTCGGGCAAAAGTTCCCGGTGTTCCCGTCGCATCTTAAGAGGAGGCCCTCTCAACAGGAACGGGCAGAGGAAATCCAGGGTCGTGCCACGATTCCAAGAGTCCCCCAGATGTCTCAGTCCATTCCAGAGGAACCTCTTTTCCCTTCACCGGCTCGTCTTTAACGCTGACGATCGACTCACACCAAGGTGGCACGTGGCACAGCCCTATGAAAAGCCTCCTGGGTAAGCATGGAGGGAAAGCCTCAAGGGAAAGCCACAGATCCCTTGGACCACATAACAGGTAGCCTGACACTACTGCTGCAGCTCGGGAGGAAAGCGCACGTGCATGCCCCCACTCGAGACGAGGCCTGACTCCCCTGGGGAGACTCAGAAGCACCCCAAGATCCATGGCAACACTGGAGAGGAATCCTCAGGTTCCGGCCCCGACTCCACACAAGGTCTTAGGCCCCGGCATGGACGGGAGAGGAATCCCGAGAGTGCCCCTAGCAACTCGCATGGGGACTGGCCTTTCCTGAGGCCACCAGAGCGGGTCCCTGAGGTCCCTGTCGTAAATCGAGAAGACCTGCCGCAACTCGAGAAAAACCAGGAGGTTCTCCCCTCCAGGCGAGATGAGGCCCATTTCCGCTGAGGCGTCTCGAGGCTGATCACACCTCACCTCTGGAACTTCGAAAGGGTCCTTCACACCCTTGGTGCAAATCAAGAAGTTCCTCGACATACCCGTCTCCACTCGAGAGGAAACACGAGGGTCCCGCCCACATCCAGAGGAGCCCCGTTTCCGCCTCGTAGCTCGAGATGAGGGATCCTTTCCCTGTTTCGTCGGGAAAGAATTCCCGGCGTTCCCAACCCATCTTAAGAGGAGGCCCTCTCAACAGGAATGGCGAGAGGAACTCCAGTGTCGTGCCACCATTCCAAGAGTCCCCCAGATGTCTCAGTCCATTCCAGAGGAACCTGTTTTCCCTTTACCGGCTCGTCTTTCATGCCGAGGATCGACTCACACCAAGGTGGCACGTGGCACAGCCCTGTGGGAAAGCCTCGTGGGAAAGCCTCAAAGGAAACCTCGAGGAAAAGCCACAGATCCCTTGAACCACGTGACAGGAAGCGTGACACTGCTGCTGCAGCTCGGGAGGAAAGCGCACGTGCATGCCCCCACTCGAGACGAGGCCTGACTCCCCTGGGGAGACTCAGAAGCAACCCAAGATCCATGGCAACATTGGAGAGGAATCCTCAGGTTCCGGCCCCGACTCCTCACAAGGTCTTAGGCCCCGGCATCGACGGGAGAGGAATCCCGAGATGGCCCCTAGCAACTCGCATGGGGACTGACCTTTCCTGAGGCCACAAGAGCGGGTCCCTGAGGTCCCCGTCGTAACTCGAGAAGACCTGCCGCAACTCGAGAAAATCCAGGAGGTTCTCCCCTCCAGACGAGATGAGGCCCATTTCTCTGAGGCGTCTCGAGGCTAATCACACCTCACCTCTGGAACTTCGAAAGGGTCCTTCACAGCCTTGGTGCAACTCAAGAAGTTCCCCGACATACCCGTCTCCACTCGAGAGGAAACACGAGGGTCCCGTCCACATCCCGAGGAGCCCCGTTTCCGCCTCGTAGCCTGAGATGTAGGATTCTTTCCCTGCTTCGTCGGGAAAGAATTCCCGGCGTTCCCGTCGCATCTCTAGAGGAGGGCCTCTCTACAGGATCTGAGAGAGGAATTCCAGGGTGGTGCCACAATTCCAACAGTCCCCCAGATGTCTCAGTCCATTCCAGAGGAACCTCTTTTCCCTTCACCTGCTCGTCTTTCACGCCGAGGATCGACCCACACCAAGGTGGCACGTGGCACAGCCCTGTGGGAAAGCCTCGTGGGAAAGCCTCTTGGGAAAGCCTCGAGGGAAAACCACAGATCCCTTGATCCACGTGACAGGAAGCGTGACCCTACTGCTGCAGCTCGGGAGGAAAGCGCACGTGCATGCCCCCACACCAGACGAGGCCTGACTCCCCTGGGGAGACTCAGAGGCACCCCAAGATCCATGTCAACCATTGAGAGGAATCCTCAGGTTGCGGCCCCGACCTCTCACAAGGTCTTAGGCCCCGGCATCGATGGGAGAGGAATCCCGAGATGGCCCCTAGCAACTCGCATGGAGACTGGCCTTTCCTGAGGCCACCAGAGCGGGTCCCTGAGGTCCCCGTCGTAACTCGAGAAGACCTGCCGCAACTCGAGAAAATCCAGGAGGTTCTCCCCTCCAGGTGAGATGAGGCCCATTTCCGCTGAGGCGTCTCGAGGCTAATCACACCTCACCTCTGGAACTTCGGAACGGTCCCTCACAGCCTTGGTGCAACTCAAGAAGTTCCCCGACATACCCGTCTCCACTCGAGAGGAAACACGAGGGTCCCACCCACATCCAGAGGAGCCCCATTCCGCCTCGTAGCTCGAGATGAGGGATCTTTCCCTGCTTCGTCGGGCAAGAGTTCCCGGTGTTCCCGTCGCATCTTAAGAGGAGGCCCTCTCAACAGGAACGGGCAGAGGAAATCCAGGGTCGTGCCACGATTCCAAGAGTCCCCCAGATGTCTCAGTCCATTCCAGAGGAACCTCTTTTCCCTTCACCGGCTCGTCTTTAACGCTGACGATCGACTCACACCAAGGTGGCACGTGGCACAGCCCTATGAAAAGCCTCCTGGGTAAGCATGGAGGGAAAGCCTCAAGGGAAAGCCACAGATCCCTTGGACCACATAACAGGTAGCCTGACACTACTGCTGCAGCTCGGGAGGAAAGCGCACGTGCATGCCCCCACTCGAGACGAGGCCTGACTCCCCTGGGGAGACTCAGAAGCACCCCAAGATCCATGGCAACACTGGAGAGGAATCCTCAGGTTCCGGCCCCGACTCCACACAAGGTCTTAGGCCCCGGCATGGACGGGAGAGGAATCCCGAGAGTGCCCCTAGCAACTCGCATGGGGACTGGCCTTTCCTGAGGCCACCAGAGCGGGTCCCTGAGGTCCCTGTCGTAAATCGAGAAGACCTGCCGCAACTCGAGAAAAACCAGGAGGTTCTCCCCTCCAGGCGAGATGAGGCCCATTTCCGCTGAGGCGTCTCGAGGCTGATCACACCTCACCTCTGGAACTTCGAAAGGGTCCTTCACACCCTTGGTGCAAATCAAGAAGTTCCTCGACATACCCGTCTCCACTCGAGAGGAAACACGAGGGTCCCGCCCACATCCAGAGGAGCCCCGTTTCCGCCTCGTAGCTCGAGATGAGGGATCCTTTCCCTGTTTCGTCGGGAAAGAATTCCCGGCGTTCCCAACCCATCTTAAGAGGAGGCCCTCTCAACAGGAATGGCGAGAGGAACTCCAGTGTCGTGCCACCATTCCAAGAGTCCCCCAGATGTCTCAGTCCATTCCAGAGGAACCTGTTTTCCCTTTACCGGCTCGTCTTTCATGCCGAGGATCGACTCACACCAAGGTGGCACGTGGCACAGCCCTGTGGGAAAGCCTCGTGGGAAAGCCTCAAAGGAAACCTCGAGGAAAAGCCACAGATCCCTTGAACCACGTGACAGGAAGCGTGACACTGCTGCTGCAGCTCGGGAGGAAAGCGCACGTGCATGCCCCCACTCGAGACGAGGCCTGACTCCCCTGGGGAGACTCAGAAGCAACCCAAGATCCATGGCAACATTGGAGAGGAATCCTCAGGTTCCGGCCCCGACTCCTCACAAGGTCTTAGGCCCCGGCATCGACGGGAGAGGAATCCCGAGATGGCCCCTAGCAACTCGCATGGGGACTGACCTTTCCTGAGGCCACAAGAGCGGGTCCCTGAGGTCCCCGTCGTAACTCGAGAAGACCTGCCGCAACTCGAGAAAATCCAGGAGGTTCTCCCCTCCAGACGAGATGAGGCCCATTTCTCTGAGGCGTCTCGAGGCTAATCACACCTCACCTCTGGAACTTCGAAAGGGTCCTTCACAGCCTTGGTGCAACTCAAGAAGTTCCCCGACATACCCGTCTCCACTCGAGAGGAAACACGAGGGTCCCGTCCACATCCCGAGGAGCCCCGTTTCCGCCTCGTAGCCTGAGATGTAGGATTCTTTCCCTGCTTCGTCGGGAAAGAATTCCCGGCGTTCCCGTCGCATCTCTAGAGGAGGGCCTCTCTACAGGATCTGAGAGAGGAATTCCAGGGTGGTGCCACAATTCCAACAGTCCCCCAGATGTCTCAGTCCATTCCAGAGGAACCTCTTTTCCCTTCACCTGCTCGTCTTTCACGCCGAGGATCGACCCACACCAAGGTGGCACGTGGCACAGCCCTGTGGGAAAGCCTCGTGGGAAAGCCTCTTGGGAAAGCCTCGAGGGAAAACCACAGATCCCTTGATCCACGTGACAGGAAGCGTGACCCTACTGCTGCAGCTCGGGAGGAAAGCGCACGTGCATGCCCCCACACCAGACGAGGCCTGACTCCCCTGGGGAGACTCAGAGGCACCCCAAGATCCATGTCAACCATTGAGAGGAATCCTCAGGTTGCGGCCCCGACCTCTCACAAGGTCTTAGGCCCCGGCATCGATGGGAGAGGAATCCCGAGATGGCCCCTAGCAACTCGCATGGAGACTGGCCTTTCCTGAGGCCACCAGAGCGGGTCCCTGAGGTCCCCGTCGTAACTCGAGAAGACCTGCCGCAACTCGAGAAAATCCAGGAGGTTCTCCCCTCCAGGTGAGATGAGGCCCATTTCCGCTGAGGCGTCTCGAGGCTAATCACACCTCACCTCTGGAACTTCGGAACGGTCCCTCACAGCCTTGGTGCAACTCAAGAAGTTCCCCGACATACCCGTCTCCACTCGAGAGGAAACACGAGGGTCCCGCCCACATCCAGAGGAGCCCCATTCCGCCTCGTAGCTCGAGATGAGGGATCTTTCCCTGCTTCGTCGGGCAAGGGTTCCCGGCGTTCCCGTCGCATCTTAAGAGGAGGCCCTCTCAACAGGAACGGGCAGAGGAAATCCAGGGTCGTGCCACGATTCCAAGAGTCCCCCAGATGTCTCAGTCCATTCCAGAAGAACTTCTTTTCCCTTCACTGGCTCGTCTTTCACGCCGACGATCGACTCACACCAAGTTGGCACGTGGCACAGCCCTATGAAAAGCCTCCTGGGTAAGCATGGAGGGAAAGCCTCGAGGGAAAGCCACAGATCCCTTGGACCACATAACAGGTAGCCTGACACTACTGCGGCAGCTCGGGAGGAAAGCGCACGTGCATGCCCCCACTCGAAACGAGGCCTGACTCCCCCGGGGAGACTCAGAAGCACCCCAAGATCCATGTCAACACTGGAGAGGAATCCTCAGGTTCCGGCGCCGACTCCACACAAGGTCTTAGGCCCCGGCATGGACGGGAGAGGAATCCCGAGAGTGCCCCTAGCAACTCGCATGGGGACTGGCCTTTCCTGAGGCCACCAGAGCGGGTCCCTGAGGTCCCTGTCGTAAATCGAGAAGACCTGCCGGGACTCGAGAAAAACCAGGAGGTTCTCCCCTCCAGGCGAGATGAGGCCCATTTCCGCTGAGGCGTCTCGAGGCTGATCACACCTCACCTCTGGAACTTCGAAAGGGTCCTTCCCACCCTTGGTGAAAATCATGAAGTTCCCCAACATACCCGTCTCCACTCGAGAGGAAACACGAGGGTTCCGCCAACATCCAGAGGAGCCCCGTTTCCGCCTCGTAGCTCGAGATGAGGGATCCTTTCCCTGCTTCGTCGGGAAAGAGTTCCCGGTGTTCCCGTCGCATCTCAAGAGGAGGCTCTCTCAATTGGAACGGCCAGAGGAACTCCAGGGTCGTGCCACGATTCCAAGAGTCCCCCAGATGTCTCAGTCCATTCCAGAGGAACCTCTTTTCCCTTCACCGGCTCGTCTTTCATGCCGAGGATCGACTCACACCAAGGTGGCACGTGGCACAGCCCTGTGGGAAAGCCTCGTGGGAAAACCTGGAGGGAAAGCCTAGAGGGAAAGCCACAGATCCCTTGAACCACGTGACTGGAAGCGTGACACTACTGCTGCAGCTCGGGAGGAAAGTGCACGTGCATGACCCCACTCGAGACGAGGCCTGACTCCCCTGGGGAGACTCAGAAGCACCCCAAGATCCATGGCAACACTGGATAGGAATCCTCAGGTTCCCGCGCCGACTCCACACAAGGTCTAAGGCCCCGGCATCGACGGGAGAGGAATCCCGAGAGGGCCCCTAGCAACTCGCATGGGGCCTGGCCTTTCCTGAGCCCACCAGAGCGGGTCCCTCAGGTCCCCGTCGTAACTCGAGAAGACCTGCCGCAACTCGAGAAAATCCAGGAGGTTCTCCCCTCCAGGCGAGATGAGGCCCATTTCCGCTGAGCCGTCTCGAGGCTGATCACACCTCACCTCTGGAACTTCCAAAGGGTCCTTCACAGGCTTGGTGCAAATCAAGAAGTTTCCCGACATACCCGTCTCCACTCGAGAGGAAACACGAGGGTCCCGCCCACATCCAGAGGAGCCCCGTTTCCGCCTCGTAGCTCGACTTGAGGGATCCTTTCCCTGCTTCGTCGGGAAAGAGTTCCCGGCGTACCTGTTGCATCTCAAGAGGAGTCCCTCTCAACAGGATCGGTGAGAGGAACTGCAGTGTCGTGCCACCATTCCAAGAGTCCCCCAGATGTCTCAGTCCATTCCAGAGGAACCTGTTTTCCCTTTACCGGCTCGTCTTTCACGCCGAGGATCGACTCACACCAAGGTGGCACGTGGCACAGCCCTGTGGGAAAGCCTCGTGGGAAAGCCTCGAGGGAAACCTCGAGGAAAAGCCACAGATCCCTTGAACCACGTGACAGGAAGCGTGACACTGCTGCTGCAGCTCGGGAGGAAAGCGCACGTGCATGCCCCCACTCGAGACGAGGCCTGACTCCCCTGGGGAGACTCAGAAGCACCCCAAGATCCATGGCAACACTGGAGAGGAATCCTCAGGTTCCGACGCCGACTCCACACAAGGTCTAAGGCCCCGGCATCGACGGAAGAGGAATCCCTAGAGGGCCCCTAGCAACTCGCATGGGGACTGGCCTTTCCTGAGCCCACCAGAGGGGGTCCCTCAGGTCCCCATCGTAACTCGAGAAGACCTGCCGGGACTCGAGAAAATCCAGGAGGTTCTGCCCTCCAGGCCAGATGAGGCCCATTTCCGCTGAGACGTCTCGAGCCTAATCACACCTCACCTCTGGAACTTCGAAAGGGTCCTTCCCACCCTTGGTGAAAATCAAGAAGTTCCCCAACATACCCGTCTCCACTCGAGAGGAAACACGAGGGTCCCGCCAACATCCAGAGGAGCCCCGTTTCCGCCTCGTAGCTCGAGATGAGGGATCCTTTCCCTGCTTCGTCGGGAAAGAGTTCCCGGTGTTCCCGTCGCATCTCAAGAGGAGGCCCTCTCAATAGAAACGGCCAGAGGAACTCCAGGGTCGTGCCACGATTCCAAGAGTCCCCCAGATGTCTCAGTCCATTCCAGAGGAACCTCTTTTCCCTTCACCGGCTCGTCTTTCACGCCGAGGATCGACTCACACCAAGGTGGCACGTGGCACAGCCCTGTGGGAAAGCCTCGTGGGAAAACCTGGAGGGAAAGCCTAGAGGGAAAGCCACAGATCCCTTCATCCACGTGACAGGAAGCGTGACACTCCTGCTGCAGCTCGGGAGGAAAGCGCACGTGAATGCCCCCACTCGAGACGAGGCCTGACTCCCCTGGGGAGACTCAGAAGCACCCCAAGATCCATGGCAACACTGGATAGGAATCCTCAGGTTCCGGCCCCGTCTCCACACAAGGTCTAAGGCCCCGGCATCGACGGGAGAGGAATCCCGAGAGGGCCCCTAGCAACTCGCATGGGGCCTGGCCTTTCCTGAGCCCACCAGAGCGGGTCCCTCAGGTCCCCGTCGTAACTCGAGAAGACCTGCCGCAACTCGAGAAAATCCAGGAGGTTCTCCCCTCCAGGCGAGATGAGGCCCATTTCCGCTGAGCCGTCTCGAGGCTGATCACACCTCACCTCTGGAACTTCCAAAGGGTCCTTCACAGGCTTGGTGCAAATCAAGAAGTTTCCCGACATACCCGTCTCCACTCGAGAGGAAACACGAGGGTCCCGCCCACATCCAGAGGAGCCCCGTTTCCGCCTCGTAGCTCGACTTGAGGGATCCTTTCCCTGCTTCGTCGGGAAAGAGTTCCCGGCGTACCTGTTGCATCTCAAGAGGAGTCCCTCTCAACAGGATCGGCGAGAGGAACTGCAGTGTCGTGCCACCATTCCAAGAGTCCCCCAGATGTCTCAGTCCATTCCAGAGGAACCTGTTTTCCCTTTACCGGCTCGTCTTTCATGCCGAGGATCGACTCACACCAAGGTGGCACGTGGCACAGCCCTGTGGGAAAGCCTCGTGGGAAAGCCTCGAGGGAAACCTCGAGGAAAAGCCACAGATCCCTTGAACCACGTGACAGGAAGCGTGACACTGCTGCTGCAGCTCGGGAGGAAAGCGCACGTGCATGCCCCCACTCGAGACGAGGCCTGACTCCCCTGGGGAGACACAGAAGCACCCCAAGATCCATGGCAACACTGGAGAGGAATCCTCAGGTTCCGGCGCCGACTCCACACAAGGTCTAAGGCCCCGGCATCGACGGAAGAGGAATCCCTAGAGGGCCCCTAGCAACTCGCATGGGGACTGGCCTTTCCTGAGCCCACCAGAGGGGGTCCCTCAGGTCCCCATCGTAACTCGAGAAGACCTGCCGGGACTCGAGAAAATACAGGAGGTTCTGCCCTCCAGGCCAGATGAGGCCCATTTCCGCTGAGGTGTCTCGAGCCTGATCACACCTCACCTCTGGAACTTCGAAAGGGTCCTTCCCACCCTTGGTGAAAATCAAGAAGTTCCCCGACATACCCGTCTCCACTCGAGAGGAAACACGAGGGTCCCGCCCACATCCAGAGGAGCCCCGTTTCCGCCTCGTAGCTCGAGATGAGGGATCCTTTCCCTGCTTCGTCGGGAAAGAGTTTCCGGTGTTCCCGTCGCATCTCAAGAGGAGGCTCTCTCAATTGGAACGGGCAGAGGAACTCCAGGGTCGTGCCACGATTCCAAGAGTCCCCCAGATGTCTCAGTCCATTCCAGAGGAACCTCTTTTCCCTTCACCGGCTCGTCTTTCACGCCGACGATCGACTCACACCAAGTTGGCACGTGGCACAGCCTTATGAAAAGCCTCCTGGGTAAGCATGGAGGGAAAGCCTCGAGGGAAAGCCACAGATCCCTTGGACCACATAACAGGTAGCCTGACACTACTGCTGCAGCTCGGGAGGAAAGCGCACGTGCATGCCCCCACTCGAGACGAGGCCTGACTCCCCTGGGGAGACTCAGAAGCACCCCAAGATCCATGGCAACACTGGAGAGGAATCCTCAGGTTCCGGCCCCGACTCCACACAAGGTCTTAGGCCCCAGCATGGACGGGAGAGGAATCCCGAGAGGGCCCCTAGCATCTCGCATGGGGACTGGCCTCTCCTGAGGCCACCAGAGCGGGTCCCTGAGGTCCCCGTCGTAACTCAAGAAGACCTGCCGCAACTCGAGAAAATCCAGGAGGTTCTCCCCTCCAGGCGAGATGAGGCCCATTTCCGCTGAGGCGTCTCGAGGCTGATCACACCGCACCTCTGGAAATTCGAAAGGGTCCTTCACACCCTTGGTGCAAATCAAGAAGTTCCCCGACATACCCGTCTCCACTCGAGAGGAAACACGAGGGTCCCGCCCACATCCAGAGGAGCCCCGTTTCCGCCTCGTAGCTCGAGATGAGGGATCCTTTCCCTGCTTCGTCAGGAAAGAATTCCCGGCGTTCCCATCCCATCTTAAGAGGAGGCCATCTGAACAGGAACGGCGAGAGGAACTCCAGTGTCGTGCCACCATTCCAAGAGTCCCCCAGATGTCTCAGTCCATTCCAGAGGAACCTGTTTTCCCTTTACCGGCTCGTCTTTCATGCCGAGGATCGACTCACACCAAGGTGGCACGTGGCACAGCCCTGTGGGAAAGCCTCGTGGGAAAGCCTCGAGGGAAACCTCGAGGAAAAGCCACAGATCCCTTGAACCACGTGACAGGAAGCGTGACACTGCTGCTGCAGCTCGGGAGGAAAGCGCACGTGCATGCCCCCACTCGAGACGAGGCCTGACTCCCCTGGGGAGACTCAGAAGCACCCCAAGATCCATGGCAACACTGGAGAGGAATCCTCAGGTTCCGGCGCCGACTCCACAGAAGGTCTAAGGCCCCGGCAACGACGGAAGAGGAATCCCTAGAGGTCCCGTAGCAACTCGCATGGGGACTGGCCTTTCCTGAGCCCACCAGAGCGGGTCCCTGAGGTCCCTGTCGTAAATCGAGAAGACCTGCCGCAACTCGAGAAAAACCAGGAGGTTCTCCCCTCCAGGCGAGATGAGGCCCATTTCCGCTGAGGCGTCTCGAGGCTGATCACACCTCACCTCTGGAACTTCGAAAGGGTGCTTCACACCCTTGGTGCAAATCAAGAAGTTCCCCGACATACCCGTCTCCACTCGAGAGGAAACACGAGGGTCCCGCCCACATCCAGAGGAGTCCCGTTTCCGCCTCGTAGCTCGAAATGAGGGATCCTTTCCCTGCTTCGTCGGGAAAGAATTCCCGGCGTTCCCATCCCATCTTAAGAGGAGGCCCTCTCAACAGGAACGGCGAGAGGAACTCCAGTGTCGTGACACCATTCCAAGAGTCCCCCAGATGTCTCAGTCCATTCCAGCGGAACCTGTTTTCCCTTTACCGGCTCGTCTTTCATGCCGAGGATCGACTCACACCAAGGTGGCACGTGGCACAGCCCTGTGGGAAAGCCTCGTGGTAAAGCCTCGAGGGAAACCTCGAGGAAAAGCCACAGATCCCTTGAACCACGTGACAGGAAGCGTGACACTGCTGCTGCAGCTCGGGAGGAAAGCGCACGTGCATGCCCCCACTCGAGACGAGGCCTGACTCCCCTGGGGAGACTCAGAAGCACCCAAGATCCATGGGAACACTGGAGAGGATTACTCAGGTTCCGGCCCCGACTCCACACAAGGTCTTAGGCCCCGGCATGGACGGAAGAGGAATCCCTAGAGGGCCCCTAGCAACTCGCATTGGGACTGGCCTTTCCTGAGCCCACCAGAGGGGGTCCCTCAGGTCCCCATCGTAACTCGAGAAGACCTGCCGCAACTCGAGAAAATCCAGGAGGTTCTGCCCTCCAGGCCAGATGAGGCCCATTTCCGCTGAGGTGTCTCGAGCCTGATCACACCTCACCTCTGGAACTTCGAAAGGGTCCTTCCCACCCTTGGTGCAAATCAAGAAGTTCCCCGACATACCCGTCTCCACTCGAGAGGAAACACGAGGGTCCCGCCCACATCCAGAGGAGCCACGTTTCCGCCTCGTAGCTCGAGATGAGGGATCCTTTCCCTGCTTCGTCGGGAAAGAGTTCCCGGTGTTCCCGTCGCATCTCAAGAGGAGGCTCTCTCAATAGGAACGGCCAGAGGAACTCCAGGGTCGTGCCACGATTCCAAGAGTCCCCCAGATATCTCAGTCCATTCCAGAGGAACCTCTTTTCCCTTCACCGGCTCGTCTTTCACGCCGAGGATCGACTCACACCAAGGTGGCACGTGGCACAGCCCTGTGGGAAATCCTCGTGGGAAAGCCTCGAGGGACAACCTGGAGGGAAAGCCTCGAGGGAAAGCCACAGATCCCTTGATCCACGTGACAGGAAGCGTGACACTATTGCTGCAGCTCGGGAGGAAAGCGCACGTGCATGCCCCCACTCGAGACGAGGCCTGACTCCCCTGGGGAGACTCAGAAGCACCCCAAGATCCATGGCAACAATGGAGAGGAATCCTCATGTTCCAGCCCCGATTCCACACAAGGTCTTAGTCCCCGGCATGGACGGGAGAGGAATCCCAAGAGGGACCCTAGCAACTCGCATGGGGCCTGGCCTTTCCTGAGCCCACCAGAGCGGGTCCCTGAGGTCCCCTTCGTAACTCGAGAAGACCTGCAGCAACTCCAGAAAATCCAGGAGGTTCTCCCCTCCAGGCGAGATGAGGCCCATTTCCGCTGAGGTGTCTCGAGGCTGATCACACCTCACCTCTGGAACTTCGAAAGGGTCCTTCCCACCCTTGGTACAAATCAAGAAGTTCCCCGACATATCCGTCTCCACTCGAGAGGAAACACTAGGGTCCCGCCCACATCCAGAGGAGCCCCATTCCGCCTAGTAGCTCGAGATGAGGGATCTTTCCCTGCTTCGTCGGGCAAGAGTTCCCGGCGTTCCCGTCCATCTTAAGAGGAGGCCCTCTCAACAGGAACGGCGAGAGGAACTCCAGGGTCGTGCCACCATTCCAAGAGTCCCCCAGATGTCTCAGTCCATTCCAGAGGAACCTCTTTTCCCTTCACCCGCTCGTTTTTCACGCCGAGGATCGACTCACACCAAGGTGGCACGTGGCACGGCCCTGTGGGAAAGCCTCGTGGGAAAGCCTCGAGGGAAAGCCTCGAGGGAAAGCCACAGATCCCTTGATCCAAGTGACAGGAGGCGTGACACTATTGCTGCAGCTCGGGAGGAAAGCGCACGTGCATGCCCCCACCCGAGACGAGGCCTGACTCCCCTGGGGAGACTCAGAAGCACCCCAAGATCCATGGCAACACTGGAGAGGAATCCTCAGGTTCCGGCCCCGACTCCACACGAGGTCTTAGGCCCTGGCATGGACGGGAGAGGAATCCCGAGAGGGCCCCTAGCAACTCGCATGGGGACTGGCCTTTCCTGAGGCCACCAGAGCGGGTCCCTGAGGTCCCCGTCGTAACTCGAGAAGACCTGCCGCAACTCGAGAAAAACCAGGAGGTTCTCCCCTCCAGGCGAGATGAGGCCCATTTCCGCTGAGGCGTCTCGAGGCTGATCACACCTCACCTCTGGAACTTGGAAAGGGTCTTTAACAACCTTGGTGCAAATCAATAAGTTCCCCGACATATCCGTCTCCACTCGAGAGGAAACACGAGGATCCCGCCCACATCCAGAGGAGCCCTGTTTCGGCCTCGTAGCTCAAGATGAGGGATCTTTTCCCTGTTTCGTCGCCAAAGAGTTTCCAGCGTTCCCGTCGCATCTCAAGAGGAGGCCCTCTCAACAGGAACGGCGAGAGGAACTCCAGGGTCGTGCCACCATTCCAAGATTCCCCCAGATATCTCAGTCCATTCCAGAGGAACCTCTTTTCCCTTCACCGGCTCCTCTTTCACGCCGAGGATCGACTCACACCAAGGTGGCACGTGGCACAGCCCTGTGGGAAATCCTCGTGGGAAAGCCTCGAGGGACAACCTGGAGGGAAAGCCTCGAGGGAAAGCCACAGATTCCTTGATCCACGTGACAGGAAGCGTGACACTACTGCTGCAGCTCGGGAGGAAAGCGCACATGCATTCCCCCACTCGAGACGAGGCCTGACTCCCCTGGGGAGACTCAGAAGCACCCCAAGATCCATGGCAACAATGGAGAGGAATCCTCATGTTCCAGCCCCGATTCCACACAAGGTCTTAGTCCCCGGCATGGACAGGAGAGGAATCCCAAGAGGGACCCTAGCAACTCGCATGGGGACTGGCCTTTCCTGAGGCCACCAGAGCGGGTCCCTGAGGTCCCCGTCGTAACTCGAGAAGACCTGCCGCAACTCGTGAAAATCCAGGAGGTTCTCCCCTCCAGGCGAGATGAGGCCCATTTCCGTTGAGACGTCTCGAGGCTGATCACACCTCACCTCTGGAACTTCGAAAGGGTCCTTCACACACTTGGTGCAACTCAAGAAGTTCCCCGACATACCCGTCTCCACTCGAGAGGAAACACGAGGGTCCCGCCCACATCCAGAGGAGCCCCATTTCCTCCTCGTAGCTCGAGATGAGGGATCCTTTCCCTGCTTCGTCGGGAAAGAGTTCCCGGCGTTCCCGTCGCATCTCAAGCGAGGCCCACTCAACAGGAACGGCGAGAGGAACTCCAGGGTCGTGCCACCATTCCAAGAGTCCCCCAGATGACTCACTCCATTCCAGAGGAACCTGTTTTCCCTTTACCCGCTCGTCTTTCACGCCGAGGATCGACTCACACCAAGGTGGCACGTGGCACAGCCTTGTGGGAAAGCCTCGTGGGAAAGCCTCTAGGGAAAGCCTCGAGGGAATGCCACAGATCCCTTGAACCACGTGACAGGAAGCGTGACACTACTGCTGCAGCTCGGGAGGAAAGCGCACGTGCATGCCCCCACTCGAGACGAGGCCTGACTCCCCTGGGGAGACTCAGAAGCACCCCAAGATCCATGGCAACACTGGAGAGGAATCCTCAGGTTCCGGCCCCGACTCCACACAAAGTCTTAGGCCCCGGCATGGACGGGAGAAAAATCCCGAAAGGGCCCCTAGCAACTCACATGGGGACTGGCCTTTCCTGAGGCCACCACAGCGGGTCCCTGAGGTCCCCGTCGTAACTCGAGAAGACCTGCCGCAACTCGAGAAAATCCAGGAGGTTCTCCCCTCCAGGCGAGATGAGGCCCATTTCCGCTGAGGCGTCTCGAGGCTGATCACACCTCACCTCTGGAACTTCGAAAGGGTCCTTCCCACCCTTGGTGCAAATCAAGAAGTTCCCCGACATACCCGTCTCCACTCGAGAGGAAACACGAGGGTCCCGCCCACATCCAGAGGAGCCCCATTCCGCCTCGTAGCTCGAGATGAGGGATCTTTCCCTGCTTCGTCGGGCAAGAGTTCCCGGCGTTCCCGTCGCATCTTAAGAGGAGGCCCTCTCAACAGGAACGGCGAGAGGAACTCCAGGGTCGTGCCACCATTCCAAGAGTCCCCCAGATGTCTCAGTCCATTCCAGAGGAACCTCTTTTCCCTTCACCCGCTCGTCTTTCACGCCGAGGTTCGACTCACACCAAGGTGGCATGTGACACGGCCCTGTGGGAAAGCCTCGTTGGAAAGACTCGATGGAAAGCCTCGAGGGAAAGCCTTGAGGGAAAGCCACAGATCCCTTGATCCACGTGACAGGAAGCGTGACACTACTGCTGCAGCTCTGGAGGAAAGCGCACGTGCATGCCCCCACTCGAGACGAGGCCTTACTCCCCTGGGGAGACTCGGAAGCACCCCAAGATCCATGGCAATACTGGAGAGGAATCCTCAGGTTCCGGCCCCGACTCCACACAAGGTCTTAGGCCCCGGCATGGACGGGAGAAGAATCCCGAAAGGGCCCCTAGCAACTCACATGGGGACTGGCCTTTCCTGAGGCCACCACAGCGGGTCCCAGAGGTCCCCGTCGTAACTCGAGAAGACCTGCCGCAACTCGAGAAAATCCAGGAGGTTCTCCCCTCCAGGCGAGATGAGGCCCATTTCCGCTGAGGCGTCTCGAGGCTGATCACACCTCACCTCTGGAACTTCGAAAGGGTCCTTCCCACCCTTGGTGCAAATCAAGAAGTTCCCCGACATACCCGTCTCCACTCGAGAGGAAACACGAGGGTCCCTCCCACATCCAGAGGAGCCCCATTCCGCCTCGTAGCTCGAGATGAGGGATCTTTCCCTGCTTCGTCGGGCAAGAGTTCCCGGCGTTCCCGTCGCATCTTAAGAGGAGGCCCTCTCAACAGGAACGTTGAGAGGAACTCCAGGGTCGTGCCACCATTCCAAGAGTCCCCCAGATGTCTCAGTCCATTCCAGAGGAACCTCTTTTCCCTTCACGGGCTCGTCTTTCACGCCGAGGATCGACTCACACCAAGTTGGCACGTGGCACAGCCCTATGGAAAGCCTCCTGGGTAAGCATGGAGGGAAAGCCTCGAGGGAAAGCCACAGATCCGTTGGACAACATAACAGGTAGCGTGACACTACTGCTGCAGCTCGGGAGGAAAGCGCACGTGCATGCCCCCACTCGAGACGAGGCCTGACTCCCCTGGGAAGACTCAGAAGCACCCCAAGATCCATGGCAACACTGGAGAGGAATCCTCAGGTTCCGGCCCCGACTCCACACAAGGTCTTAGGCCCCGGCATGGACGGGAGAGGAATCCCGAGAGGGCCCCTAGCAACTCGCATGGGGACTAGCCTTTCCTGAGGCCAACAGAGCGGGTCCCTGAGGTCCCCGTCGTAACTCGAGAAGACCTGCCGCAACTAGAGAAAATCCAGGAGGTTCTCCCCTCCAGGCGAGATGAGGCGCATTACCGCTGAGGCGTCTCGAGGCTGATCACACGTCACCTCTGGAACTTCGAAAGGGTCCTTCCCACCCTTGGTGCAAATCAAGAAGTTCCCCGACATACCCGTCTCCACTCGAGAGGAAACACGAGGGTCCCGCCCACATCCAGAGGAGCCCCATTCCGCCTCATAGCTCGAGATGAGGGATCTTTCCCTGCTTCGTCGGGCAAGAGTTCCCGGCGTTCCCGTCGCATCTTAAGAGGAGGCCCTCTCAACAGGAACGGCGAGAGGAACTCCAGGGTCGTGCCACCATTCCAAGATTCCCCCAGATGTCTCAGTCCATTCCAGAGGAACCTCTTTTCCCTTCACCCGCTCGTCTTTCACGCCGAGGATCGACTCACACCAAGGTGTCACGTGGCACGGCCCTGTGGGAAAGCCTCGTGGGAAAGCCTCGAGGGAAAGCCTCGAGGGAAAGCCACAGATCCCTTGATCCACGTGACAGGAAGCGTGACACTATTGCTGCAGCTCGGGAGGAAAGCGCACGTGCATGCCCCCACTCGAGACGAGGCCTGACTCCCCTGGGAAGACTCAGAAGCACCCCAAGATCCATGGCAACACTGGAGAGGAATCCTCAGGGTCCGGCCCCGACTCCACACAAGGTCTTAGGCCCCAGCATGGACGGGAGATGAATCCCGAGAGGGCCCCTAGCATCTCGCATGGGGACTGGCCTCTCCTGAGGCCACCACAGCGGGTCCCTGAGGTCCCCGTCGTAACTCGAGAAGACCTGCCGCAACTCGAGAAAATCCAGGAGGTTCTCCCCTCCAGGCGAGATGAGGCCCATTTCCGCTGAGGCGTCTCGAGGCTGATCACACCTCACCTCTGGAACTTGGAAAGGGTCTTTAACAACCTTGGTGCAAATCAATAAGTTCCCCGACATATCCGTCTCCACTCGAGAGGAAACACGAGGATCCCGCCCACATCCAGAGGAGCCCTGTTTCGGCCTCGTAGCTCAAGATGAGGGATCTTTTCCCTGTTTCGTCGCCAAAGAGTTTCCAGCGTTCCCGTCGCATCTCAAGAGGAGGCCCTCTCAACAGGAACGGCGAGAGGAACTCCAGGGTCGTGCCACCATTCCAAGATTCCCCCAGATATCTCAGTCCATTCCAGAGGAACCTCTTTTCCCTTCACCGGCTCCTCTTTCACGCCGAGGATCGACTCACACCAAGGTGGCACGTGGCACAGCCCTGTGGGAAATCCTCGTGGGAAAGCCTCGAGGGACAACCTGGAGGGAAAGCCTCGAGGGAAAGACACAGATTCCTTGATCCACGTGACAGGAAGCGTGACACTACTGCTGCAGCTCGGGAGGAAAGCGCACATGCATTCCCCCACTCGAGACGAGGCCTGACTCCCCTGGGGAGACTCAGAAGCACCCCAAGATCCATGGCAACAATGGAGAGGAATCCTCATGTTCCAGCCCCGATTCCACACAAGGTCTTAGTCCCCGGCATGGACAGGAGAGGAATCCCAAGAGGGACCCTAGCAACTCGCATGGGGACTGGCCTTTCCTGAGGCCACCAGAGCGGGTCCCTGAGGTCCCGGTCGTAACTCGAGAAGACCTGCCGCAACTCGTGAAAATCCAGGAGGTTCTCCCCTCCAGGCGAGATGAGGCCAATTTCCGTTGAGACGTCTCGAGGCAGATCACACCTCACCTCTGGAACTTCGAAAGGGTCCTTCACACACTTGGTGCAACTCAAGAAGTTCCCCGACATACCCGTCTCCACTCGAGAGGAAACACGAGGGTCCCGCCCACATCCAGAGGAGCCCCGTTTCCTCCTCGTATCTCGAGATGAGGGATCCTTTCCCTGCTTCGTCGGGAAAGAGTTCCCGGCGTTCCCGTCGCATCTCAAGAGGAGGCCCACTCAACAGGAACGGCGAGAGGAACTCCAGGGTCGTGCCACCATTCCAAGAGTCCCCCAGATGACTCACTCCATTCCAGAGGAACCTGTTTTCCCTTTACCCGCTCGTCTTTCACGCCGAGGATCGACTCACACCAAGGTGGCACGTGGCACAGCCCTGTGGGAAAGCCTCGTGGGAAAGCCTCTAGGGAAAGCCTCGAGGGAATGCCACAGATCCCTTGAACCACGTGACAGGAAGCGTGACACTACTGCTGCAGCTCGGGAGGAAAGCGCACGTGCATGCCCCCACTCGAGACGAGGCCTGACTCCCCTGGGGAGACTCAGAAGCACCCCAAGATCCATGGCAACACTGGAGAGGAATCCTCAGGTTCCGGCCCCGACTCCACACAAAGTCTTAGGCCCCGGCATGGACGGGAGAAGATTCCCGAAAGGGCCCCTAGCAACTCACATGGGGACTGGCCTTTCCTGAGGCCACCACAGCGGGTCCCTGAGGTCCCCGTCGTAACTCGAGAAGACCTGCCGCAACTCGAGAAAATCCAGGAGGTTCTCCCCTCCAGGCGAGATGAGGCCCATTTCCGCTGAGGCGTCTCGAGGCTGATCACACCTCACCTCTGGAACTTCGAAAGGGTCCTTCCCACCCTTGGTGCAAATCAAGAAGTTCCCCGACATACCCGTCTCCACTCGAGAGGAAACACGAGGGTCCCGCCCACATCCAGAGGAGCCCCATTCCGCCTCGTAGCTCGAGATGAGGGATCTTTCCCTGCTTCATCGGGCAAGAGTTCCCGGCGTTCCCGTCGCATCTTAAGAGGAGGCCCTCTCAACAGGAACGTCGAGAGGAACTCCAGGGTCGTGCCACCATTCCAAGAGTCCCCCAGATGTCTCAGTCCATTCCAGAGGAACCTCTTTTCCCTTCACCCGCTCGTCTTTCACGCCGAGGATCGACTCACACCAAGTTGGCACGTGGCACAGCCCTATGGAAAGCCTCCTGGGTAAGCATGGAGGGAAAGCCTCGAGGGAAAGCCACAGATCCGTTGGACAACATAACAGGTAGCGTGACACTACTGCTGCAGCTCGGGAGGAAAGCGCACGTGCATGCCCCCACTCGAGACGAGGCCTGACTCCCCTGGGAAGACTCAGAAGCACCCCAAGATCCATGGCAACACTGGAGAGGAATCCTCAGGGTCCGGCCCCGACTCCACACAAGGTCTTAGGCCCCGGCATGGACGGGAGAGGAATCCCGAGAGGGCCCCTAGCAACTCGCATGGGGACTAGCCTTTCCTGAGGCCAACAGAGCGGGTCCCTGAGGTCCCCGTCGTAACTCGAGAAGACCTGCCGCAACTCGAGAAAATCCAGGAGGTTCTCCCCTCCAGGCGAGATGAGGCCCATTACCGCTGAGGCGTCTCGAGGCTGATCACACCTCACCCCTGGAACTTTGAAAGGGTCCTTCACACCTTGGTGCAAATCAAGAAGTTCCCCGACATACCCGTCTCCACTCGAAAGGAAACACGAGGGTCCCGCCCACATCCAGAGGAGCCCCGTTTCCGCCTCGTAGCTCGAGATGAGGGATCCTTTCCCTGCTTCGTCGGGAAAGAGTTCCCGCCGTTCCCGACGCATCTCAAGAGGAGGCCCTCTCAACAGGAACGGCGAGAGGAACTCCAGGGTCGTGCCACCATTCCAAGAGTCCCCCAGATGACTCAGTCCATTCCAGAGGAACCTGTTTTCCCTTTACCGGCTCGTCTTTCACGCCGAGGTTCGACTCACACCAAGGTGGCATGTGCCACGGCCCTGTGGGAAAGCCTCCTTGGAAAGACTCGATGGAAAGCCTCGAGGGAAAGCCTTGAGGGAAAGCCACAGATCCCTTGATCCACGTGACAGGAAGCGTGACACTACTGCTGCAGCTCTGGAGGAAAGCGCACGTGCATGCCCCCACTCGAGACGAGGCCTTACTCCCCTGGGGAGACTCGGAAGCACCCCAAGATCCATGGCAATACTGGAGAGGAATCCTCAGGTTCCGGCCCCGACTCCACACAAGGTCTTAGGCCCCGGCATGGACGGGAGAAGAATCCCGAAAGGGCCCCTAGCAACTCACATGGGGACTGGCCTTTCCTGAGGCCACCACAGCGGGTCCCAGAGGTCCCCGTCGTAACTCGAGAAGACCTGCCGCAACTCGAGAAAATCCAGGAGGTTCTCCCCTCCAGGCGAGATGAGGCCCATTTCCGCTGAGGCGTCTCGAGGCTGATCACACCTCACCTCTGGAACTTCGAAAGGGTCCTTCCCACCCTTGGTGCAAATCAAGAAGTTCCCCGACATACCCGTCTCCACTCGAGAGGAAACACGAGGGTCCCGCCCACATCCAGAGGAGCCCCATTCCGCCTCGTAGCTCGAGATGAGGGATCTTTCCCTGCTTCGTCGGGCAAGAGTTCCCGGCGTTCCCGTCGCATCTTAAGAGGAGGCCCTCTCAACAGGAACGTCGAGAGGAACTCCAGGGTCGTGCCACCATTCCAAGAGTCCCCCAGATGTCTCAGTCCATTCCAGAGGAACCTCTTTTCCCTTCACCCGCTCGTCTTTCACGCCGAGGATCGACTCACACCAAGTTGGCACGTGGCACAGCCCTATGGAAAGCCTCCTGGGTAAGCATGGAGGGAAAGCCTCGAGGGAAAGCCACAGATCCGTTGGACAACATAACAGGTAGCGTGACACTACTGCTGCAGCTCGGGAGGAAAGCGCACGTGCATGCCCCCACTCGAGACGAGGCCTGACTCCCCTGGGAAGACTCAGAAGCACCCCAAGATCCATGGCAACACTGGAGAGGAATCCTCAGGGTCCGGCCCCGACTCCACACAAGGTCTTAGGCCCCGGCATGGACGGGAGAGGAATCCCGAGAGGGCCCCTAGCAACTCGCATGGGGACTAGCCTTTCCTGAGGCCAACAGAGCGGGTCCCTGAGGTCCCCGTCGTAACTCGAGAAGACCTGCCGCAACTCGAGAAAATCCAGGAGGTTCTCCCCTCCAGGCGAGATGAGGCCCATTACCGCTGAGGCGTCTCGAGGCTGATCACACCTCACCCCTGGAACTTTGAAAGGGTCCTTCACACCTTGGTGCAAATCAAGAAGTTCCCCGACATACCCGTCTCCACTCGAGAGGAAACACGAGGGTCCCGCCCACATCCAGAGGAGCCCCGTTTCCGCCTCGTAGCTCGAGATGAGGGATCCTTTCCCTGCTTCGTCGGGAAAGAGTTCCCGCCGTTCCCGACGCATCTCAAGAGGAGGCCCTCTCAACAGGAACGGCGAGAGGAACTCCAGGGTCGTGCCACCATTCCAAGAGTCCCCCAGATGACTCAGTCCATTCCAGAGGAACCTGTTTTCCCTTTACCGGCTCGTCTTTCACGCCGAGGTTCGACTCACACCAAGGTGGCATGTGCCACGGCCCTGTGGGAAAGCCTCGTTGGAAAGACTCGATGGAAAGCCTCGAGGGAAAGCCTTGAGGGAAAGCCACAGATCCCTTGATCCACGTGACAGGAAGCGTGACACTACTGCTGCAGCTCTGGAGGAAAGCGCACGTGCATGCCCCCACTCGAGACGAGGCCTTACTCCCCTGGGGAGACTCGGAAGCACCCCAAGATCCATGGCAATACTGGAGAGGAATCCTCAGGTTCCGGCCCCGACTCCACACAAGGTCTTAGGCCCCGGCATGGACGGGAGAAGAATCCCGAAAGGGCCCCTAGCAACTCACATGGGGACTGGCCTTTCCTGAGGCCACCAGAGCGGGTCCCTGAGGTCCCCGTCGTAACTCGAGAAGACCTGCCGCAACTCGAGAAAATCCAGGAGGTTCTCCCCTCCAGGCGAGATGAGGCCCATTTCCGCTGAGGCGTCTCGAGGCTGATCACACCTCACCTCTGGAACTTCGAAAGGGTCCTTCCCACCCTTGGTGCAAATCAAGAAGTTCCCCGACATACCCGTCTCCACTCGAGAGGAAACACGAGGGTCCCGCCCACATCCAGAGGAGCCCCATTCCGCCTCGTAGCTCGAGATGAGGGATCTTTCCCTGCTTCGTCGGGCAAGAGTTCCCGGCGTTCCCGTCGCATCTTAAGAGGAGGCCCTCTCAACAGGAACGTCGAGAGGAACTCCAGGGTCGTGCCACCATTCCAAGAGTCCCCCAGATGTCTCAGTCCATTCCAGAGGAACCTCTTTTCCCTTCACCCGCTCGTCTTTCACGCCGAGGATCGACTCACACCAAGTTGGCACGTGGCACAGCCCTATGGAAAGCCTCCTGGGTAAGCATGGAGGGAAAGCCTCGAGGGAAAGCCACAGATCCGTTGGACAACATAACAGGTAGCGTGACACTACTGCTGCAGCTCGGGAGGAAAGCGCACGTGCATGCCCCCACTCGAGACGAGGCCTGACTCCCCTGGGAAGACTCAGAAGCACCCCAAGATCCATGGCAACACTGGAGAGGAATCCTCAGGGTCCGGCCCCGACTCCACACAAGGTCTTAGGCCCCGGCATGGACGGGAGAGGAATCCCGAGAGGGCCCCTAGCAACTCGCATGGGGACTAGCCTTTCCTGAGGCCAACAGAGCGGGTCCCTGAGGTCCCCGTCCTAACTCGAGAAGACCTGCCGCAACTCGAGAAAATCCAGGAGGTTCTCCCCTCCAGGCGAGATGAGGCCCATTACCGCTGAGGCGTCTCGAGGCTTATCACACCTCACCCCTGGAACTTCGAAAGGGTCCTTCACACCTTGGTGCAAATCAAGAAGTTCCCCGACATACCCGTCTCCACTCGAGAGGAAACACGAGGGTCCCGCCCACATCCAGAGGAGCCCCGTTTCCGCCTCGTAGCTCGAGATGAGGGATCCTTTCCCTGCTTCGTCGGGAATGAGTTTCCGCCGTTCCCGACGCATCTCAAGAGGAGGCCCTCTCAACAGGAACGGCGAGAGGAACTCCAGGGTCGTGCCACCATTCCAAGAGTCCCCCAGATGACTCAGTCCATTCCAGAGGAACCTCTTTTCCCTTCACCCGCTCGTCTTTCACGCCGAGGATCGACTCACACCAAGGTGGCACGTGGCACGGCCCTGTGGGAAAGCCTCGTGGGAAAGCCTCGAGGGAAAGCCTCGAGGGAAAGCCACAGATCCCTTGATCCAAGTGACAGGAAGCGTGACACTATTGCTGCAGCTCGGGAGGAAAGCGCACGTGCATGCCCCCACCCGAGACGAGGGCTGACTCCCCTGGGGAGACTCAGAAGCACCCCAAGGTCCATGGCAACACTGGAGAGGAATCCTCAGGTGCCGGCCCCGACTCCACACAAGGACTGAGGCCCCGGCATAGACGGGAGAGGAATCCCGAGAGGGCCCCTAGCAACTCGCATGGGGACTGGCCTTTCCTGAGGCCACCAGAGCGGGTCCCTGAGGTCCCCGTCGTAACTCGAGAAGACCTGCCGCAACTCGAGGAAAACCAGGAGGTTCTCCCCTCCAGGCGAGATGAGGCCCATTTCCGCTGAGGCGTCTCGAGGCTGATCACACCTCACCTCTGGAACTTGGAAAGGGTCTTTAACAACCTTGGTGCAAATCAATAAGTTCCCCGACATATCCGTCTCCACTCGAGAGGAAACACGAGGATCCCGCCCACATCCAGAGGAGCCCTGTTTCGGCCTCGTAGCTCAAGATGAGGGATCTTTTCCCTGTTTCGTCGCCAAAGAGTTTCCAGCGTTCCCGTCGCATCTCAAGAGGAGGCCCTCTCAACAGGAACGGCGAGAGGAACTCCAGGGTCGTGCCACCATTCCAAGATTCCCCCAGATATCTCAGTCCATTCCAGAGGAACCTCTTTTCCCTTCACCGGCTCCTCTTTCACGCCGAGGATCGACTCACACCAAGGTGGCACGTGGCACAGCCCTGTGGGAAATCCTCGTGGGAAAGCCTCGAGGGACAACCTGGAGGGAAAGCCTCGAGGGAAAGACACAGATTCCTTGATCCACGTGACAGGAAGCGTGACACTACTGCTGCAGCTCGGGAGGAAAGCGCACATGCATTCCCCCACTCGAGACGAGGCCTGACTCCCCTGGGGAGACTCAGAAGCACCCCAAGATCCATGGCAACAATGGAGAGGAATCCTCATGTTCCAGCCCCGATTCCACACAAGGTCTTAGTCCCCGGCATGGACAGGAGAGGAATCCCAAGAGGGACCCTAGCAACTCGCATGGGGACTGGCCTTTCCTGAGGCCACCAGAGCGGGTCCCTGAGGTCCCGGTCGTAACTCGAGAAGACCTGCCGCAACTCGTGAAAATCCAGGAGGTTCTCCCCTCCAGGCGAGATGAGGCCAATTTCCGTTGAGACGTCTCGAGGCAGATCACACCTCACCTCTGGAACTTCGAAAGGGTCCTTCACACACTTGGTGCAACTCAAGAAGTTCCCCGACATACCCGTCTCCACTCGAGAGGAAACACGAGGGTCCCGCCCACATCCAGAGGAGCCCCGTTTCCTCCTCGTATCTCGAGATGAGGGATCCTTTCCCTGCTTCGTCGGGAAAGAGTTCCCGGCGTTCCCGTCGCATCTCAAGAGGAGGCCCACTCAACAGGAACGGCGAGAGGAACTCCAGGGTCGTGCCACCATTCCAAGAGTCCCCCAGATGACTCACTCCATTCCAGAGGAACCTGTTTTCCCTTTACCCGCTCGTCTTTCACGCCGAGGATCGACTCACACCAAGGTGGCACGTGGCACAGCCCTGTGGGAAAGCCTTGTGGGAAAGCCTCTAGGGAAAGCCTCGAGGGAATGCCACAGATCCCTTGAACCACGTGACAGGAAGCGTGACACTACTGCTGCAGCTCGGGAGGAAAGCGCACGTGCATGCCCCCACTCGAGACGAGGCCTGACTCCCCTGGGGAGACTCAGAAGCACCCCAAGATCCATGGCAACACTGGAGAGGAATCCTCAGGTTCCGGCCCCGACTCCACACAAAGTCTTAGGCCCCGGCATGGACGGGAGAAGATTCCCGAAAGGGCCAGTAGCAACTCACATGGGGACTGGCCTTTCCTGAGGCCACCACAGCGGGTCCCTGAGGTCCCCGTCGTAACTCGAGAAGACCTGCCGCAACTCGAGAAAATCCAGGAGGTTCTCCCCTCCAGGCGAGATGAGGCCCATTTCCGCTGAGGCGTCTCGAGGCTGATCACACCTCACCTCTGGAACTTCGAAAGGGTCCTTCCCACCCTTGGTGCAAATCAAGAAGTTCCCCGACATACCCGTCTCCACTCGAGAGGAAACACGAGGGTCCCGCCCACATCCAGAGGAGCCCCATTCCGCCTCGTAGCTCGAGATGAGGGATCTTTCCCTGCTTCGTCGGGCAAGAGTTCCCGGCGTTCCCGTCGCATCTTAAGAGGAGGCCCTCTCAACAGGAACGGCGAGAGGAACTCCAGGGCCGTGCCACCATTCCAAGAGTCCCCCAGATGTCTCAGTCCATTCCAGAGGAACCTCTTTTCCCTTCACCCGCTCGTCTTTCACGCCGAGGATCGACTCACACCAAGTTGGCACGTGGCACAGCCCTATGGAAAGCCTCCTGGGTAAGCATGGAGGGAAAGCCTCGAGGGAAAGCCACAGATCCGTTGGACAACATAACAGGTAGCGTGACACTACTGCTGCAGCTCGGGAGGAAAGCGCACGTGCATGCCCCCACTCGAGACGAGGCCTGACTCCCCTGGGAAGACTCAGAAGCACCCCAAGATCCATGGCAACACTGGAGAGGAATCCTCAGGGTCCGGCCCCGACTCCACACAAGGTCTTAGGCCCCGGCATGGACGGGAGAGGAATCCCGAGAGGGCCCCTAGCAACTCGCATGGGGACTAGCCTTTCCTGAGGCCAACAGAGCGGGTCCCTGAGGTCCCCGTCGTAACTCGAGAAGACCTGCCGCAACTCGAGAAAATCCAGGAGGTTCTCCCCTCCAGGCGAGATGAGGCCCATTACCGCTGAGGCGTCTCGAGGCTGATCACACCTCACCCCTGGAACTTCGAAAGGGTCCTTCACACCTTGGTGCAAATCAAGAAGTTCCCCGACATACCCGTCTCCACTCGAGAGGAAACACGAGGGTCCCGCCCACATCCAGAGGAGCCCCGTTTCAGCCTCCTAGCTCGAGATGAGGGATCCTTTCCCTGCTTCGTCGGGAAAGAGTTCCCGCCGTTCCCGACGCATCTCAAGAGGAGGCCCTCTCAACAGGAACGGCGAGAGGAACTCCAGGGTCGTGCCACCATTCCAAGAGTCCCCCAGATGACTCAGTCCATTCCAGAGGAACCTGTTTTCCCTTTACCGGCTCGTCTTTCACGCCGAGGATCGACCCACACCAAGGTGCCACGTGGCACACCCCTGTGGGAAAGCCTCGTGCAAAAGCGTCGAGGGAAAGCCTCGAGGGAAAGCCACAGATCCCTTGAACCACGTGACAGGAAGCGTGACACTACTGCTGCAGCTCGGGAGGAAAGCGCACGTGCATGCCCCCTCTCGAGACGAGGCCTGACTCCCCTGGGGAGACTCAGTAGCACCCCAAGATCCATGGCAACACTGGAGAGGAATCCTCAGGTTCCGGCCCTGACTCCACACAAGGTCTTAGGCCCCGGCATGGACGGGAGAGGAATCCCGAGAGGGCCCCTAGCAACTCGCATGGTGACTGGCCTTTCCGGAGGCCACCAGAGTGGATCCCTGAGGTCCCCGTCGTAACTCGAGAAGACCTGCCGCAACTCGAGAAAATCCAGGAGGTTCTCCCCTCCAGGCGAGATGAGGCCCATTTCCACTGAGGCGTCTCGAGACTGATCACACCTCACCTCTGGAACTTGGAAAGGGTCCTTCACACCCTTGGTGCAAATCAAGAAGTTCCCCGACATACCCGTCTCCACTCGAGAGGAAACACGAGGGTCCCGCCCACATCCAGAGGAGCCCCGTTTCGGCCTCGTAGCTCGAGATGAGGGATCCATTCCCTGCTTCGTCGGGAAAGAGTTCCCGGCGTTCCCGTCGCATCTCAAGAGGAGGCCCTCTCAACAGGAACGGCGAGAGGAACAACAGGGTCGTGCCACCATTCCAAGAGTCCCCCAGATGTCTCAGTCCATTCCAGAGGAACCTCTTTTCCCTTCACCGGCTCGTCTTTCACGCCGAGGATCGACTCACACCAAGGTGGCACGTGGCACGGCCCTGTGGGAAAGCCTCGTGGGAAAGCCTCGAGGGGAAGCCTCGAGGGAAAGCCACAGATCCCTTGATCCACGTGACAGGAAGCGTGACACTATTGCTGCAGCTCGGGAGGAAAGCGCACGTGCATGCCCCCACCCGAGACGAGGCCTGACTCCCCTGGGGAGACTCAGAAGCACCCCAAGATCCATGGCAACACTGGAGAGGAATCCTCAGGTTCCGGCCCCGACTCCACACGAGGTCTTAGGCCCTGGCATGGACGGGAGAGGAATCCCGAGAGGGCCCCTAGCAACTCGCATGGGGACTGTCCTTTCCTGAGGCCACCAGAGAGGGTCCCTGAGGTCCCCGTCGTAACTAAAGAAGACCTGCCGCAACTCGAGAAAAACCAGGAGGTTCTCCCCTCCAGGCGAGATGAGGCCCATTTCCGCTGAGGCGTCTCGAGGCTGATCACACCTCACCTCTGGAACTTGGAAAGGGTCTTTAACAATCTTGGTGCAAATCAAGAAGTTCCCCGACATATCCGTCTCCACTCGAGAGGAAACACGAGGATCCCGCCCACATCCAGAGGAGCCCTGTTTCGGCCTCCTAGCTCAAGATGAGGGATCTTTTCCCTGTTTCGTCGCGAAAGAGTTTCCAGCGTTCCCGTCGCATCTCAAGAGGAGGCCCTCTCAACAGGAACGGCGAGAGGAAGTCCAGGGTCGTGCCATCATTCCAAGATTCCCCCAGATATCTCAGTCCATTCCAGAGGAACCTCTTTTCCCTTCACCGGCTCGTCTTTCACGCCGAGGATCGACTCCCACCAAGGTGGCACGTGGCACAGCCCTGTGGGAAAGCCTCGTGGGAAAGCCTCAAGGGAAAGCCCCAAGGGAAAGCCACAGATCCCTTGATCCACGTGACAGGAAGCGTGACACTACTGCTGCAGCTCGGGTGGAAATCGCACGTGCATGCCCCCCCTCGAGATGAGGCCTGACTCCCCTGGGGAGACTCCGAAGCACCCCAAGATCCATGGCAACACTGGAGAGGAATCCTCAGGTTCCGGCCCCGACTCCACACAAGGTCTTAGGCCCCGGCATGGACGGGAGAGGAATCCCGAGAGGGCCCCTAGCAACTCTCATGGGGACTGGCCTTTCCTGAGGAAACCAGAGCGGGTCCCTGAGGTCCCCGTCGTAACTCGAGAAGAAGTGCCGCAACTCGAGAAAATCCAGGAGGTTCTCCCCTCCAGGCGAGTTGAGGCCCATTGCCCCTTACGCGTCTCGAGTCTGATCACACCTCAACTCTGGAACTTCGAAAGGGTCCTTCACACCCTTGGTGCAAATCAAGAAGTTCCCCGACATACCCGTCTCCACTCGAGAAGAAACACGAGGGTCCCGCCCACATCCAGAGGAGCCCCGTTTCCTCCTCGTAGCTCGAGATGAGGGATCCTTTCCCCGCTTCGTCGGCAAAGAGTTCCCGGCGTTCCCGTCGCATCTCAAGAGGAGGCCCTCTCAACAGGAACGGCGAGAGGAACTCCAGGGTCGTGCCACTATACCAAGAGTCCCCCAGATGTCTCAGTCCATTCCAGAGGAACCTCTTTTCCCTTCACCGGCTCGTCTTTCACGCCGAGGATCGACTCACACCAAGGTGGCACGTGGTACGGCCCTGTGGGAAAGCCGCGTGGGAAAGCCTCGAGGGAAAGCCTCGAGGGAAGCCACAGATCCCTTGATCCACGTGACAGGAAGCGTGACACTACTGCTGCAGCTCGGGAGGAAAGCGCACGTGCATGCCCCCAATCGAGACGAGGCCTGACTCCCCGGGGACACTCAGAAGCACCCCAAGATCCATGGCAACACTGGAGAGGAATCCTCAGGTTCCGGCCCCGACTCCACACAAGGTCTTAGGCCCCGGCATGGACGGGAGAGGAATCCCGAGAGGGACCCTAGCAACTCGCATGGGGACTGGCCTTTCCTGAGGCCACCAGAGCGGGTCCCTGAAGTCCCTCTCGTAGCTCGAGAAGACCTGCCGCAACTCGAGAAAATCCAGGAGGTTCTCCCCTCCAGGCGAGTTGAGGCCCATTTCCGCTGAGGCGTCTCGAGTCTCATCACACCTCACCTCTGGAACTTCGAAAGGGTCCTTCACACCATTGGTGCAAATCAAGAAGTTCCCCGACATACCCGTCTCTACTCGAGAGGAAACACGAGGGTCCCGCCCACATCCAGAGGAGCCCCGATTCAGCCTCGTAGCTCGAGATGAGGGATCCTTTCCCCGCATCGTCGGGAAAGAGTTCCCGGCGTTGCCGTCGCATCTCAAGAGGAGGCCCTCTCAACAGGAAAGGCGAGAGGAACTCCAAGGTCGTGTCACCATTCCAAGAGTCCCCCAGATGTCTCAGTCCATTAGAGAGGAATCTCTTTTCCCTTCACCGGCTCGTCTTTCACGCCGAGGATCGAATCACACCAAGGTGGCACGTGGCACAGCACTGTGGGAAAGCATCGTGGGAAAGCCTCGAGGGAAAGCCTCGAGTGAAAGCCACAGATCCCTTGATCCAGGTGACAGGAAGCGTGGCACTACTGCTGCAGCTCGGGTGAAAATTGCACGTGCATGCCCCCACTCGAGACGAGGCCTGACTCCCCTGGGGAGACGCAGAAGCACCTCAAGATCCATGGCAACACTGGAGAGGAATCCTCAGGTTCCGGCCCCGACTCCACACAAGGTCTTAGGCCCCGGCATGGACGGGAGAGGAATCCCGAGAGGGACCCTAGCAACTCGCATGGGGACTGGCCTTTCCTGAGGCCACCAGAGCGGGTCCCTGAGGTCCCCGTCGTAGCTCCAGAAGACCTGCCGAAACTCGAGAAAATCCAGGAGGTTCTCCACTCCAGGAGAGATGAGGCCCATTTCCGCTGAGGCGTCTCGAGGCTGATCACACCTCACCTCTGGAACTTCGAAAGGGTCCTTCACACCCTTGGTGCAAATCAAGAAGTTCCCCGACATACCCGTCTCCACTCGAGAAGAAACACGAGGGTCCCGCCCACATCCAGAGGAGCCCCGTTTCCGCCTCGTAGCTCGAGATGAGGGATCCTTTCCCTGCTTCGTCGGGAAAGAGTTCCCGGTGATCCCTTCGCATCTCAAGATGAGGCCCACTCAACAGGGAGGGCGAGAGGAACTCCTGGGTCGTGCCACCATTCCAAGAGTCCCCCAGATGTCTCAGTCCATTCCAGAGGAACCTCTTTTCCCTTCACCGGCTCGTCTTTCACGCCGAGGATCGACTCACACCAAGCTGGCACGTGGCACGGCCCTGTGGGAAAGACTCGTGGGAAAGCCTCGAGGGAATGCCTCGAGGGAAAGCCACAGATACCTTGATCCACGTGACAGGAAGTGTGACACTACTGCTGCAGCTTGTGAGGAAAGCGCACGTGCATGCCCCCATTCGAGACGAGTCCTGACTCCCCTGGGGATACTCAGAAGCACCCCAAGATGCATGGCAACACTGGAGAGGAATCCTCAGGTTCCGGCCCCGACTCCACACAACGACTAAGGCCCCGACATGGTCGGGAGAGGAATCACGAGAGGTCTCCTAGCAACTCGCATGGGGACTGGCCTTTCCTGAGGACACCAGAGCGGGTCCCTTAGGGGCCCGTCGTAACTCGAGAAGACGTGCTGCAACTCGAGAAAATCCAGGAGGCTCTCCCCTCCAGGCGAGATGAGGCCCATTTCCGCTGAGGCGTCTCGAGGCTGATCACACCTCACCTCTGGAACTTCGAAAGTGTCGTTCACACCCTGGGTGTGAGTCAAGAAGTTCCCCGACATACCCGTCTCCACTCGAGAGGAAACACGAGGGTCCCGCCCACATCCAGAGGAGCCCCGTTTCAGCCTCGTAGCTTGAGATGAGGGATCCTTTCCCTGCTTCGTCGGGAAAGAGTTCCGGGCTTCCCGTCGCATCTCAAGAGGAGGCCCTCTCAACAGGAACGGAGAGAGGAACTCCAGGGTCGTGCCACCATTCCAAGAGTCCCCCAGATGTCTCAGTCCATTCCAGAGGAAACTCTTTTCCCTTCACCGGATCGTCTTTCACGTCGAGGATCGACTCACACCAAGGTGGCACGTGGCACGGCCCTGTGAGAAAGCCTCGTGGAAAAGCCTCGATGGAAAGCCTCGAGGGAAAGCCACTGATCCCTTGATCCACGTGACAGGAAGCGTGACACTACTGCTGCAGCTCGGGAGGAAAGCGCACGTGCATGCCCCCACTCAAGGCGAGCCCTGACTCCCCTAGGGAGACTCAGAAGCACCTCAAGATCCAGGGCAACACTGGAAAGGAATCCTCAGGTTCCGGCCCTGACTCCACAGAATGTCTTAGGCCCCGGCATCGACGGGAGAGGAATCCCGAGAGGGCCCCTAGAACTGGCATGGGGACTGGCCTTTCCTGAGGCCACCATAGTGGGTCCCTGAGGTCCCCATCCTAACTCGAGAAGACCTGCCGCAACTCGAGAAAATCCAGGAGGTTCTCCCCTCCAGGCGAGATGAGGCCCATTTCCACTGAGGTCTCTCGAGGCTGATCACACCTCACCTCTGGAACTTCGAAAGGGTCCTTCACACCATTGGTGCAAATCAAGAAGTTCCCCGACAACCCGTCTCCACTCGAGAGGAAACACGAGGGTCCCGCCCACATCCAGAGGAGCCCCGTTTCCGCCTCGTAGCTCGAGATGAGGGCTCCTTTCCCTGCTTCGTCGGGAAAGAGTTCCCGGTGATCCCGTCGCATCTCAAGAGGAGGACCACTCAACAGGAACGGCGACAGGAACTCCAGGGTCGTGCCACCATTCCAAGAGTCCCCCGGATGTCTCAGTCCATTCCAGAGGAACCTCTTTTCCCTTCACCGGCTCGTCTTTCACGCCGAGGATCGACTCACACCAAGGTGGCACGTGGCACGGCCCTTTGGGAAAGACTCGTGGGAAAGCCTCGAGGGAACGCCACAGATCCCTTGATCCACCTGACAGGAAGCGTGACACTACTGCTGCAGCTCGGGAGGAAAGCGCACGTGCATGCCCCCACTCAAGGCGAGGCCTGACTCCCCTGGGGAGACTCAGAAGCACCCCAAGATCCATGGCAACACTGGAGAGGAATCCTCAGGTTCCGGCCCCGAATCCACACAAGGACTAAGGCCCCGACATGGACGGGAGAGGAATCCCGAGAGGTCTCCTAGCAACTCGCATGTGGACTGGCCTTTCCTGAGGACACCAGAGCGGGTCCCTTAGGTTCCCGTCGTAACTCGAGAAGACCTGCCGCAACTCGAGAAAATCCAGGAGGTTCTCCCCTCCAGGCGAGATGAGGCCCATTTCCGCTGAGGCGTCTCGAGGCTGATCACACCTCACCTCTGGAACTTCGAAAGGGTCCTTCACACCCTTGGTGCGAGTCAAGAAGTTCCCCGACATACCCGTCTCCACTCGAGAGGAAACACGAGGGTCCCGCCCACATCCAGAGGAGCCCTGTTTCCGCCTCGTAGCTCGAGATGAGGTATCCTTTCCCTGCTTCGTCGGGAAAGAGTTCCGGCGTTCCCGTCGCATCTCAAGAGGAGGCCCTCTCAACAGGAACGGCGAGAGGAACTCCAGGGTCCTGCCACCATTCCAAGAGTCCCCCAGATGTCTCAGTCCATTCCAGAGGAACATCTTTTCCCTTCACCGGATCGTCTTTCACGCCGAGGATCGACTCACACCAAGGTGGCACGTGGCACGGCCCTGTGGGAAAGCCTGGTGTGAAAGCCTCGAGGGAAAGCCTCGAGGGAAAGCCACAGATCCCTTGATCCACGTGACAGGAAGCGTGACACTACTGCTGCAGCTCGGGAGGAAAGCCCACGTGCATGCCACCACTCAAGACGAGGCCTGACTCCCCTGGGGAGACTCAGAAGCACCCCTAGATCCATGGCAACACTGGAGAGGAATCCTCAGGTTCCGGCCCCGACTTCACACAAGGTCTTAGGCCCCGGCATGGATGGGAGAGGAATCCCGAGAGGGGCCCTAGCAACTCGCATTGGGACTGGCCTTTCCTGAGGCCACCAGAGCGGGTCCCTGAGGTCACCGTCGTAACTCGAGAAGACGTGCCACAACTCGAGAAATCCAGGAGGATCTCCCCTCCAGGCGAGATGAGTCCCATTTCCGCTGAGGACTCTCAAGGCTGATCACACCTCACCTCTGGAACTTTGAAAGGGTCCTTCTCACCCTTGGTGCACATCAAGACGTTCCCCGACATACCCGTCTCCACTCGAGAGGAAACACGAGGGTCTCGCCCACATCCAGAGGAGCCCCGTTTCCGCCTCGTAGCTCGAGATGAGGGATCCTTTCCCTGCTTCATCGGGAAAGAGTTCCAGGCGTTCCCGTCGCATCTCAAGAGGAAGCCTTCTCAGCAGGAACGGCGAGAGGAACTCCAGGGTCGTGCCACCATTCCAAGAGTCCCCCAGATGTCTCAGTCCATTCCAGAGGAACCTCTTTTCCCTTCACCGGCTCGAATTTCACGCCGAGGTTCGACTCACACCAACGTGGCACGTGGCACGGCCCTGTGGGAAAACCTCGTGGGAAAGCCTCGAGGGAAAGCCTCGAGGGAAAGCCACAGATCCCTTGATCCACGTGAAAGTTAGCGTGACACTACTGCTGCAGCTCGGGAGGAAAGCGAACGTGCATGCCCCCACTCGAGACGAGGCCTGCCTCCCCTGGGGAGACTCAGAAGCACCCCAAGATCCATGGCAACACTGTCGAGGATTCCTCAGGTTCCGGCCCCGACTCCACACAAGGTCTTAGGCCCCGGCATGGACGGGAGAGGAATCCCGAGAGGGCCCCTAGCAACTCGCATGGGGACTCCCTTTCCTGAGGCCACCAGAGCGGGTCCCTGAGGTCCCCGTCGTAACTCGAGAAGACCTGCCGCAACTCGAGAAAATCCAGGAGGTTCTCCCCGTCAGGCGAGATGAGGCCCATTTCAGCTGAGGCATCTCGAGGCTGATCACACTTCACGTCTGGAACTTCGAAATGGTCCGTCACACCCTTGGTGCAAATCAAGAAGTTCCCCGACATACCACTCGAGAGGAAACACGAGGGTCCCACCCACATCCAGTGTAGCCCCGTTTCCGCCTCTTAGCTCGAGATGAGGGATCCTTTCCCTGCTTCGTCGGGAAAAATTTCCCGGCGTTCCCGTCGCATCTCAAGAGGAGGCCCTCTCAACAAAAACGGCGAGAGGAACTCCAAGGTCGTGCCACCATTCCAAGAGTCCCCCAGATGTCTCAGTCCATTCCAGAGGAACCTCTTTTCCCTTCTCCGGCTCTTCTTTCACGCCGAGGATCGACTCACACCAAAGTGGCACGTGGCACACACCTGTGGGAAAGCCTCGTGTGAAAGCCTGGAGGGACAGCCTCTAGGGAAAGCCACAGATCTCTTGATCCACGTGACAGGAAGGGTTACACTACTGCTGAAGCTCGGGAGAAAAGCGCACGTGCATGCCCCCACTCGAGACGAGGCCTGACTCCACTGGGGAGACTCAGAAGCACCCCAAGATCCATGGCAACACTGGAGAGGATTCCTCAGGTTCCGGCCCCGACTCAACACAAGGTCTTAGGCCCCGGCATGGACGGGAGAGGAATCCCGAGAGGGCCCCTAGCAACTCGCATGGGGACTCGCCTTTCCTGAGGCCACCAGAGCGGGTCCCTGAGGTCCCCGTCGTAACTCGAGAATACCTGCCGCAACTCGAGAAAATCCAGGAGGTTCTCCCCTCCAGGCGAGATGAGGCCCATTTCCGCTGAGGCGTCTCGAGGCTGATCACACCTCACCTTTGGAACTTCGAAAGGGTCCTTCACACCCTTGGTGCAAATCAAGAAGTTACCCGACATTCCCGTCTCCACTCGAGAGGAAACACGAGGGTCCCACACACATCCAGAGGAGCCCCGTTTCCGTCTCGTAGCTCGAGATGAGGGATCCTTTACCTGCTTCGTGGGAAAGAGTTCCCGACGTTCCCGTCGCATCTCAAGAGGAGGCCCTCTCAACAGGAACGGCGAGAGGAACTCCAGGGTCGTGCCACCATTCCAAGAGTCCCCCAGATGACTCAGTCCATTCCAGAGGAACCTCTTTTCCCTTCACCCGCTCGTCTTTCACGCCGAGGATCGACTCACACCAAGGTGGCACGTGGCACGGCCCTGTGGGAAAGCCTCGTGGGAAAGCCTCGAGGGAAAGCCTCGAGGGAAAGCCACAGATCCCTTGATCCAAGTGACAGGAAGCGTGACACTATTGCTGCAGCTCGGGAGGAAAGCGCACGTGCATACCCCCACCCGAGACGAGGCCTGACTCCCCTGGGGAGACTCAGAAGCACCCCAAGGTCCATGGCAACACTGGAGAGGAATCCTCAGGTTCCGGCCCCGACTCCACACAAGGACTGAGGCCCCGGCATAGACGGGAGAGGAATCCCGAGAGGGCCCCTAGCAACTCGCATGGGGACTGGCCTTTCCTGAGGCCACCAGAGCGGGTCCCTGAGGTCCCCGTCGTAACTCGAGAAGACCTGCCGCAACTCGAGGAAAACCAGGAGGTTCTCCCCTCCAGGCGAGATGAGGCCCATTTCCGCTGAGGCGTCTCGAGGCTGATCACACCTCACCTCTGGAACTTGGAAAGGGTCTTTAACAACCTTGGTGCAAATCAATAAGTTCCCCGACATATCCGTCTCCACTCGAGAGGAAACACGAGGATCCCGCCCACATCCAGAGGAGCCCTGTTTCGGCCTCGTAGCTCAAGATGAGGGATCTTTTCCCTGTTTCGTCGCCAAAGAGTTTCCAGCGTTCCCGTCGCATCTCAAGAGGAGGCCCTCTCAACAGGAACGGCGAGAGGAACTCCAGGGTCGTGCCACCATTCCAAGATTCCCCCAGATATCTCAGTCCATTCCAGAGGAACCTCTTTTCCCTTCACCGGCTCCTCTTTCACGCCGAGGATCGACTCACACCAAGGTGGCACGTGGCACAGCCCTGTGGGAAATCCTCGTGGGAAAGCCTCGAGGGACAACCTGGAGGGAAAGCCTCGAGGGAAAGACACAGATTCCTTGATCCACGTGACAGGAAGCGTGACACTACTGCTGCAGCTCGGGAGGAAAGCGCACATGCATTCCCCCACGCGAGACGAGGCCTGACTCCCCTGGGGAGACTCAGAAGCACCCCAAGATCCATGGCAACAATGGAGAGGAATCCTCATGTTCCAGCCCCGATTCCACACAAGGTCTTAGTCCCCGGCATGGACAGGAGAGGAATCCCAAGAGGGACCCTAGCAACTCGCATGGGGACTGGCCTTTCCTGAGGCCACCAGAGCGGGTCCCTGAGGTCCCGGTCGTAACTCGAGAAGACCTGCCGCAACTCGTGAAAATCCAGGAGGTTCTCCCCTCCAGGCGAGATGAGGCCAATTTCCGTTGAGACGTCTCGAGGCAGATCACACCTCACCTCTGGAACTTCGAAAGGGTCCTTCACACACTTGGTGCAACTCAAGAAGTTCCCCGACATACCCGTCTCCACTCGAGAGGAAACACGAGGGTCCCGCCCACATCCAGAGGAGCCCCGTTTCCTCCTCGTATCTCGAGATGAGGGATCCTTTCCCTGCTTCGTCGGGAAAGAGTTCCCGGCGTTCCCGTCGCATCTCAAGAGGAGGCCCACTCAACAGGAACGGCGAGAGGAACTCCAGGGTCGTGCCACCATTCCAAGAGTCCCCCAGATGACTCACTCCATTCCAGAGGAACCTGTTTTCCCTTTACCCGCTCGTCTTTCACGCCGAGGATCGACTCACACCAAGGTGGCACGTGGCACAGCCCTGTGGGAAAGCCTCGTGGGAAAGCCTCTAGGGAAAGCCTCGAGGGAATGCCACAGATCCCTTGAACCACGTGACAGGAAGCGTGACACTACTGCTGCAGCTCGGGAGGAAAGCGCACGTGCATGCCCCCACTCGAGACGAGGCCTGACTCCCCTGGGGAGACTCAGAAGCACCCCAAGATCCATGGCAACACTGGAGAGGAATCCTCAGGTTCCGGCCCCGACTCCACACAAAGTCTTAGGCCCCGGCATGGACGGGAGAAGATTCCCGAAAGGGCCCCTAGCAACTCACATGGGGACTGGCCTTTCCTGAGGCCACCACAGCGGGTCCCTGAGGT
This sequence comes from Budorcas taxicolor, assembly GCF_023091745.1. Lineage (NCBI taxonomy): Eukaryota > Metazoa > Chordata > Mammalia > Artiodactyla > Bovidae > Budorcas > Budorcas taxicolor. Next base: position 415,138 of record NC_068923.1, on the reverse strand, counting down.
CCCCGTCGTAACTCGAGAAGACCTGCCGCAACTCGAGAAAATCCAGGAGGTTCTCCCCTCCAGGCGAGATGAGGCCCATTTCCGCTGAGGCGTCTCGAGGCTGATCACACCTCACCTCTGGAACTTCGAAAGGGTCCTTCCCACCCTTGGTGCAAATCAAGAAGTTCCCCGACATACCCGTCTCCACTCGAGAGGAAACACGAGGGTCCCGCCCACATCCAGAGGAGCCCCATTCCGCCTCGTAGCTCGAGATGAGGGATCTTTCCCTGCTTCGTCGGGCAAGAGTTCCCGGCGTTCCCGTCGCATCTTAAGAGGAGGCCCTCTCAACAGGAACGGCGAGAGGAACTCCAGGGCCGTGCCACCATTCCAAGAGTCCCCCAGATGTCTCAGTCCATTCCAGAGGAACCTCTTTTCCCTTCACCCGCTCGTCTTTCACGCCGAGGATCGACTCACACCAAGTTGGCACGTGGCACAGCCCTATGGAAAGCCTCCTGGGTAAGCATGGAGGGAAAGCCTCGAGGGAAAGCCACAGATCCGTTGGACAACATAACAGGTAGCGTGACACTACTGCTGCAGCTCGGGAGGAAAGCGCACGTGCATGCCCCCACTCGAGACGAGGCCTGACTCCCCTGGGAAGACTCAGAAGCACCCCAAGATCCATGGCAACACTGGAGAGGAATCCTCAGGGTCCGGCCCCGACTCCACACAAGGTCTTAGGCCCCGGCATGGACGGGAGAGGAATCCCGAGAGGGCCCCTAGCAACTCGCATGGGGACTAGCCTTTCCTGAGGCCAACAGAGCGGGTCCCTGAGGTCCCCGTCGTAACTCGAGAAGACCTGCCGCAACTCGAGAAAATCCAGGAGGTTCTCCCCTCCAGGCGAGATGAGGCCCATTACCGCTGAGGCGTCTCGAGGCTGATCACACCTCACCCCTGGAACTTTGAAAGGGTCCTTCACACCTTGGTGCAAATCAAGAAGTTCCCCGACATACCCGTCTCCACTCGAGAGGAAACACGAGGGTCCCGCCCACATCCAGAGGAGCCCCGTTTCCGCCTCGTAGCTCGAGATGAGGGATCCTTTCCCTGCTTCGTCGGGAAAGAGTTCCCGCCGTTCCCGACGCATCTCAAGAGGAGGCCCTCTCAACAGGAACGGCGAGAGGAACTCCAGGGTCGTGCCACCATTCCAAGAGTCCCCCAGATGACTCAGTCCATTCCAGAGGAACATCTTTTCCCTTCACCGGCTCGTCCTTCACGCCGAGGATCGACTCACACCAAGGTGGCATGTGACACGGCCCTGTGGGAAAGCCTCGTTGGAAAGACTCGATGGAAAGCCTCGAGGGAAAGCCTTGAGGGAAAGCCACAGATCCCTTGATCCACGTGACAGGAAGCGTGACACTACTGCTGCAGCTCTGGAGGAAAGCGCACGTGCATGCCCCCACTCGAGACGAGGCCTTACTCCCCTGGGGAGACTCGGAAGCACCCCAAGATCCATGGCAATACTGGAGAGGAATCCTCAGGGTCCGGCCCCGACTCCACACAAGGTCTTAGGCCCCGGCATGGACGGGAGAGGAATCCCTAGAGGGCCCCTAGCAACTCGCATGGGGACTGGCCTTTCCTGAGGCCAACAGAGCGGGTCCCTGAGGTCCCCGTCGTAACTGGAGGAAACCTGCCGCAACTCGAGAAAATCCAGGAGGTTCTCCCCTCCAGGCGAGATGAGGCCCATTACCGCTGAGGCGTCTCGAGGCTGATCACACCTCACCTCTGGAACTTCGAAAGGGTCCTTCCCACCCTTGGTGCAAATCAAGAAGTTCCCCGACATATCCGTCTCCACTCGAGAGGAAACACGAGGGTCCCGCCCACATCCAGAGGAGCCCCATTCCGCCTCATAGCTCGAGATGAGGGATCTTTCCCTGCTTCGTCGGGCAAGAGTTCCCGGCGTTCCCGTCGCATCTTAAGAGGAGGCCCTCTAAACAGGATCGGCGAGAGGAACTCCAGGGTCGTGCCACCATTCCAAGAGTCCCCCAGATGTCTCAGTCCATTCCAGAGGAACCTCTTTTCCCTTCACAGGCTCGTCTTTCACGCCGAGGATCGACTCACACCAAGGTGGCACGTGGCACGGCCCTGTGGGAAAGCCTCGTGTGAAAGCTTCGAGGGAAAGCCTCGAGGGAAAGCCACAGATCCCTTGATCCACGTGACAGGAAGCGTGACACTATTGCTGCAGCTCGGGAGGAAAGCGCACGTGCATGCCCCCACCCGAGACGAGGCCTGACTCCCCTGGGGAGACTCAGAAGCACCCCAAGATCCATGGCAACACTGGAGAGGAATCCTCAGGCTCCGGCCCCGACTCCACACGAGGTCTTAGGCCCTGGCATGGACGGGAGAGGAATCCCGAGAGGGCCCCTAGCAACTCGCATGGGGACTGGCCTTTCCTGATGCCACCAGAGAGGGTCCCTGAGGTCCCCGTCGTAACTCGAGAAGACCTGCTGCAACTCGAGAAAATCCAGGAGGTTCTCCCCTCCATGCAAGATGAGGCCCATTTCCGCTGAGGCGTCCCGAGGCTGATCACACCTCACCTCTGGAACTTCCAAAGGGTCCTTCACACCCTTGGTGCGAATCAAGAAGTTCCCCGACATACCCGTCTCCACTCGAGAGGAAACACGAGGGTCCCGCCCACATCCAGAGGAGCCCCGTTTCCGCCTCGTAGCTCGAGATGAGGGATCCTTTCCCTGCTTCGTCGGGAAAGAGTTCCCGCCGTTCCCGTCGCATCTCAGGAGGAGGCCCTCTCAACAGGAACTGCGAGAGGAACTCCAGGGTCGTGCCACCATTCCAAGAGTCCCCCAGATGTCTCAGTCCATTCCAGAGGAACCTCTTTTCCCTTCACCCGCTCGTCTTTCACGCCGAAGATCGACTCACACCATAGTGGCACGTGGCACGGCCCTGTGGGAAAGCAACGTGGGAAAGCCTCGAGGGAAAGCCTCGAGGGAAAGCCACAGATCCCTTGATCCACGTGACAGGGAGCGTGACACTACTGCTGCAGCTCGGGAGGAAAGCGCACGAGCATGCCCCAACTCGAGACGAGGCCTGATTCCCCTGGGGAGACTCAGAAGCACCCCAAGATCCATGGCAACACTGGAGAGGAATCCTCAGGATCCGGGCCCGACTCCACACGAGGTCTTAGGGCCCGGCATGGATGAGAGAGGAATCCCGAGATGGCCCCTAGTAACTCGCATGGGGACTGGCCTTTCCTGAGGCCACCAGAGCGGGTCCCTCAGGTCCCCGTCGTAACTCGAGAAGACAGCCGCAACTCGAGAAAATCCAGGAGGTTCTGCCCTCCAGGCGAGATGAGGCCCATTTCCGCTGAGGCGTCTCGAGGCTGATCACACCTCACCTCTGGAACTTCGAAAGGGTCCTTCCCACCCTTGGTGCAAATCAAGAAGTTCCCCGACATACCCGTCTCCACTCGAGAGGAAACACGAGGGTCCCGCCCACATCCAGAGGAGCCCCATTCCGCCTCGTAGCTCGAGATGAGGGATCTTTCCCTGCTTCGTCGGGCAAGAGTTCCCGGCGTTCCCGTCGCATCTTAAGAGGAGGCCCTCTCAACAGGAACGGCGAGAGGAACTCCAGGGTCGTGCCACCATTCCTAGAGTCCCCCAGATGTCTCAGTCCATTCCAGAGGAACCTCTTTTCCCTTCACCCGCTCGTCTTTCACGCCGAGGATCGACTCACACCAAGTTGGCACGTGGCACAGCCCTATGGAAAGCCTCCTGGGTAAGCATGGAGGGAAAGCCTCGAGGGAAAGCCACAGATCCGTTGGACAACATAACAGGTAGCGTGACACTACTGCTGCAGCTCGGGAGGAAAGCGCACGTGCATGCCCCCACTCGAGACGAGGCCTGACTCCCCTGGGAAGACTCAGAAGCACCCCAAGATCCATGGCAACACTGGAGAGGAATCCTCAGGGTCCGGCCCCGACTCCACACAAGGTCTTAGGCCCCGGCATGGACGGGAGAGGAATCCCGAGAGGGCCCCTAGCAACTCGCATGGGGACTAGCCTTTCCTGAGGCCAACAGAGCGGGTCCCTGAGGTCCCCGTCGTAACTCGAGAAGACCTGCCGCAACTCGAGAAAATCCAGGAGGTTCTCCCCTCCAGGCGAGATGAGGCCCATTACCGCTGAGGCGTCTCGAGGCTGATCACACCTCACCCCTGGAACTTCGAAAGGGTCCTTCACACCTTGGTGCAAATCAAGAAGTTCCCCGACATACCCGTCTCCACTCGAGAGGAAACACGAGGGTCCCGCCCACATCCAGAGGAGCCCCGTTTCCGCCTCGTAGCTCGAGATGAGGGATCCTTTCCCTGCTTCGTCGGGAAAGAGTTCCCGCCGTTCCCGACGCATCTCAAGAGGAGGCCCTCTCAACAGGAACGGCGAGAGGAACTCCAGGGTCGTGCCACCATTCCAAGAGTCCCCCAGATGACTCAGTCCATTCCAGAGGAACATCTTTTCCCTTCACCGGCTCGTCCTTCACGCCGAGGATCGACTCACACCAAGGTGGCATGTGACACGGCCCTGTGGGAAAGCCTCGTTGGAAAGACTCGATGGAAAGCCTCGAGGGAAAGCCTTGAGGGAAAGCCACAGATCCCTTGATCCACGTGACAGGAAGCGTGACACTACTGCTGCAGCTCTGGAGGAAAGCGCACGTGCATGCCCCCACTCGAGACGAGGCCTTACTCCCCTGGGGAGACTCGGAAGCACCCCAAGATCCATGGCAATACTGGAGAGGAATCCTCAGGGTCCGGCCCCGACTCCACACAAGGTCTTAGGCCCCGGCATGGACGGGAGAGGAATCCCTAGAGGGCCCCTAGCAACTCGCATGGGGACTGGCCTTTCCTGAGGCCAACAGAGCGGGTCCCTGAGGTCCCCGTCGTAACTGGAGGAAACCTGCCGCAACTCGAGAAAATCCAGGAGGTTCTCCCCTCCAGGCGAGATGAGGCCCATTACCGCTGAGGCGTCTCGAGGCTGATCACACCTCACCTCTGGAACTTCGAAAGGGTCCTTCCCACCCTTGGTGCAAATCAAGAAGTTCCCCGACATATCCGTCTCCACTCGAGAGGAAACACGAGGGTCCCGCCCACATCCAGAGGAGCCCCATTCCGCCTCATAGCTCGAGATGAGGGATCTTTCCCTGCTTCGTCGGGCAAGAGTTCCCGGCGTTCCCGTCGCATCTTAAGAGGAGGCCCTCTAAACAGGATCGGCGAGAGGAACTCCAGGGTCGTGCCACCATTCCAAGAGTCCCCCAGATGTCTCAGTCCATTCCAGAGGAACCTCTTTTCCCTTCACAGGCTCGTCTTTCACGCCGAGGATCGACTCACACCAAGGTGGCACGTGGCACGGCCCTGTGGGAAAGCCTCGTGTGAAAGCTTCGAGGGAAAGCCTCGAGGGAAAGCCACAGATCCCTTGATCCACGTGACAGGAAGCGTGACACTATTGCTGCAGCTCGGGAGGAAAGCGCACGTGCATGCCCCCACCCGAGACGAGGCCTGACTCCCCTGGGGAGACTCAGAAGCACCCCAAGATCCATGGCAACACTGGAGAGGAATCCTCAGGCTCCGGCCCCGACTCCACACGAGGTCTTAGGCCCTGGCATGGACGGGAGAGGAATCCCGAGAGGGCCCCTAGCAACTCGCATGGGGACTGGCCTTTCCTGATGCCACCAGAGAGGGTCCCTGAGGTCCCCGTCGTAACTCGAGAAGACCTGCTGCAACTCGAGAAAATCCAGGAGGTTCTCCCCTCCATGCAAGATGAGGCCCATTTCCGCTGAGGCGTCCCGAGGCTGATCACACCTCACCTCTGGAACTTCCAAAGGGTCCTTCACACCCTTGGTGCGAATCAAGAAGTTCCCCGACATACCCGTCTCCACTCGAGAGGAAACACGAGGGTCCCGCCCACATCCAGAGGAGCCCCGTTTCCGCCTCGTAGCTCGAGATGAGGGATCCTTTCCCTGCTTCGTCGGGAAAGAGTTCCCGCCGTTCCCGTCGCATCTCAGGAGGAGGCCCTCTCAACAGGAACTGCGAGAGGAACTCCAGGGTCGTGCCACCATTCCAAGAGTCCCCCAGATGTCTCAGTCCATTCCAGAGGAACCTCTTTTCCCTTCACCCGCTCGTCTTTCACGCCGAAGATCGACTCACACCATAGTGGCACGTGGCACGGCCCTGTGGGAAAGCAACGTGGGAAAGCCTCGAGGGAAAGCCTCGAGGGAAAGCCACAGATCCCTTGATCCACGTGACAGGGAGCGTGACACTACTGCTGCAGCTCGGGAGGAAAGCGCACGAGCATGCCCCAACTCGAGACGAGGCCTGATTCCCCTGGGGAGACTCAGAAGCACCCCAAGATCCATGGCAACACTGGAGAGGAATCCTCAGGATCCGGGCCCGACTCCACACGAGGTCTTAGGGCCCGGCATGGATGAGAGAGGAATCCCGAGATGGCCCCTAGTAACTCGCATGGGGACTGGCCTTTCCTGAGGCCACCAGAGCGGGTCCCTCAGGTCCCCGTCGTAACTCGAGAAGACCTGCCGCAACTCGAGAAAATCCAGGAGGTTCTGCCCTCCAGGCGAGATGAGGCCCATTTCCGCTGAGGCGTCTCGAGGCTGATCACACCTCACCTCTGGAACTTCGAAAGGGTCCTTCCCACCCTTGGTGCAAATCAAGAAGTTCCCCGACATACCCGTCTCCACTCGAGAGGAAACACGAGGGTCCCGCCCACATCCAGAGGAGCCCCATTCCGCCTCGTAGCTCGAGATGAGGGATCTTTCCCTGCTTCGTCGGGCAAGAGTTCCCGGCGTTCCCGTCGCATCTTAAGAGGAGGCCCTCTCAACAGGAACGGCGAGAGGAACTCCAGGGTCGTGCCACCATTCCTAGAGTCCCCCAGATGTCTCAGTCCATTCCAGAGGAACCTCTTTTCCCTTCACCCGCTCGTCTTTCACGCCGAGGATCGACTCACACCAAGTTGGCACGTGGCACAGCCCTATGGAAAGCCTCCTGGGTAAGCATGGAGGGAAAGCCTCGAGGGAAAGCCACAGATCCGTTGGACAACATAACAGGTAGCGTGACACTACTGCTGCAGCTCGGGAGGAAAGCGCACGTGCATGCCCCCACTCGAGACGAGGCCTGACTCCCCTGGGAAGACTCAGAAGCACCCCAAGATCCATGGCAACACTGGAGAGGAATCCTCAGGGTCCGGCCCCGACTCCACACAAGGTCTTAGGCCCCGGCATGGACGGGAGAGGAATCCCGAGAGGGCCCCTAGCAACTCGCATGGGGACTAGCCTTTCCTGAGGCCAACAGAGCGGGTCCCTGAGGTCCCCGTCGTAACTCGAGAAGACCTGCCGCAACTCGAGAAAATCCAGGAGGTTCTCCCCTCCAGGCGAGATGAGGCCCATTACCGCTGAGGCGTCTCGAGGCTGATCACACCTCACCCCTGGAACTTCGAAAGGGTCCTTCACACCTTGGTGCAAATCAAGAAGTTCCCCGACATACCCGTCTCCACTCGAGAGGAAACACGAGGGTCCCGCCCACATCCAGAGGAGCCCCGTTTCCGCCTCGTAGCTCGAGATGAGGGATCCTTTCCCTGCTTCGTCGGGAAAGAGTTCCCGCCGTTCCCGACGCATCTCAAGAGGAGGCCCTCTCAACAGGAACGGCGAGAGGAACTCCAGGGTCGTGCCACCATTCCAAGAGTCCCCCAGATGACTCAGTCCATTCCAGAGGAACCTGTTTTCCCTTTACCGGCTCGTCTTTCACGCCGAGGTTCGACTCACACCAAGGTGGCATGTGACACGGCCCTGTGGGAAAGCCTCGTTGGAAAGACTCGATGGAAAGCCTCGAGGGAAAGCCTTGAGGGAAAGCCACAGATCCCTTGATCCACGTGACAGGAAGCGTGACACTACTGCTGCAGCTCTGGAGGAAAGCGCACGTGCATGCCCCCACTCGAGACGAGGCCTTACTCCCCTGGGGAGACTCGGAAGCACCCCAAGATCCATGGCAATACTGGAGAGGAATACTCAGGTTCCGGCCCCGACTCCACACAAGGTCTTAGGCCCCGGCATGGACGGGAGAAGAATCCCGAAAGGGCCCCTAGCAACTCACATGGGGACTGGCCTTTCCTGAGGCCACCACAGCGGGTCCCAGAGGTCCCCGTCGTAACTCGAGAAGACCTGCCGCAACTCGAGAAAATCCAGGAGGTTCTCCCCTCCAGGCAAGATGAGGCCCATTTCCGCTGAGGCGTCTCGAGGCTGATCACACCTCACCTCTGGAACTTCGAAAGGGTCCTTCCCACCCTTGGTGCAAATCAAGAAGTTCCCCGACATACCCGTCTCCACTCGAGAGGAAACACGAGGGTCCCGCCCACATCCAGAGGAGCCCCATTCCGCCTCGTAGCTCGAGATGAGGGATCTTTCCCTGCTTCGTCGGGCAAGAGTTCCCGGCGTTCCCGTCGCATCTTAAGAGGAGGCCCTCTCAACAGGAACGTCGAGAGGAACTCCAGGGTCGTGCCACCATTCCAAGAGTCCCCCAGATGTCTCAGTCCATTCCAGAGGAACCTCTTTTCCCTTCACCCGCTCGTCTTTCACGCCGAGGATCGACTCACACCAAGTTGGCACGTGGCACAGCCCTATGGAAAGCCTCCTGGGTAAGCATGGAGGGAAAGCCTCGAGGGAAAGCCACAGATCCGTTGGACAACATAACAGGTAGCGTGACACTACTGCTGCAGCTCGGGAGGAAAGCGCACGTGCATGCCCCCACTCGAGACGAGGCCTGACTCCCCTGGGAAGACTCAGAAGCACCCCAAGATCCATGGCAACACTGGAGAGGAATCCTCAGGGTCCGGCCCCGACTCCACACAAGGTCTTAGGCCCCGGCATGGACGGGAGAGGAATCCCGAGAGGGCCCCTAGCAACTCGCATGGGGACTAGCCTTTCCTGAGGCCAACAGAGCGGGTCCCTGAGGTCCCCGTCGTAACTCGAGAAGACCTGCCGCAACTCGAGAAAATCCAGGAGGTTCTCCCCTCCAGGCGAGATGAGGCCCATTACCGCTGAGGCGTCTCGAGGCTGATCACACCTCACCCCTGGAACTTCGAAAGGGTCCTTCACACCTTGGTGCAAATCAAGAAGTTCCCCGACATACCCGTCTCCACTCGAGAGGAAACACGAGGGTCCCGCCCACATCCAGAGGAGCCCCGTTTCCGCCTCGTAGCTCGAGATGAGGGATCCTTTCCCTGCTTCGTCGGGAAAGAGTTCCCGCCGTTCCCGACGCATCTCAAGAGGAGGCCCTCTCAACAGGAACGGCGAGAGGAACTCCAGGGTCGTGCCACCATTCCAAGAGTCCCCCAGATGACTCAGTCCATTCCAGAGGAACCTGTTTTCCCTTTACCGGCTCGTCTTTCACGCCGAGGTTCGACTCACACCAAGGTGGCATGTGACACGGCCCTGTGGGAAAGCCTCGTTGGAAAGACTCGATGGAAAGCCTCGAGGGAAAGCCTTGAGGGAAAGCCACAGATCCCTTGATCCACGTGACAGGAAGCGTGACACTACTGCTGCAGCTCTGGAGGAAAGCGCACGTGCATGCCCCCACTCGAGACGAGGCCTTACTCCCCTGGGGAGACTCGGAAGCACCCCAAGATCCATGGCAATACTGGAGAGGAATACTCAGGTTCCGGCCCCGACTCCACACAAGGTCTTAGGCCCCGGCATGGACGGGAGAAGAATCCCGAAAGGGCCCCTAGCAACTCACATGGGGACTGGCCTTTCCTGAGGCCACCACAGCGGGTCCCAGAGGTCCCCGTCGTAACTCGAGAAGACCTGCCGCAACTCGAGAAAATCCAGGAGGTTCTCCCCTCCAGGCGAGATGAGGCCCATTTCCGCTGAGGCGTCTCGAGGCTGATCACACCTCACCTCTGGAACTTCGAAAGGGTCCTTCCCACCCTTGGTGCAAATCAAGAAGTTCCCCGACATACCCGTCTCCACTCGAGAGGAAACACGAGGGTCCCGCCCACATCCAGAGGAGCCCCATTCCGCCTCGTAGCTCGAGATGAGGGATCTTTCCCTGCTTCGTCGGGCAAGAGTTCCCGGCGTTCCCGTCGCATCTTAAGAGGAGGCCCTCTCAACAGGAACGTCGAGAGGAACTCCAGGGTCGTGCCACCATTCCAAGAGTCCCCCAGATGTCTCAGTCCATTCCAGAGGAACCTCTTTTCCCTTCACCCGCTCGTCTTTCACGCCGAGGATCGACTCACACCAAGTTGGCACGTGGCACAGCCCTATGGAAAGCCTCCTGGGTAAGCATGGAGGGAAAGCCTCGAGGGAAAGCCACAGATCCGTTGGACAACATAACAGGTAGCGTGACACTACTGCTGCAGCTCGGGAGGAAAGCGCACGTGCATGCCCCCACTCGAGACGAGGCCTGACTCCCCTGGGAAGACTCAGAAGCACCCCAAGATCCATGGCAACACTGGAGAGGAATCCTCAGGGTCCGGCCCCGACTCCACACAAGGTCTTAGGCCCCGGCATGGACGGGAGAGGAATCCCGAGAGGGCCCCTAGCAACTCGCATGGGGACTAGCCTTTCCTGAGGCCACCAGAGCGGGTCCCTGAGGTCCCCGTCGTAACTCGAGAAGACCTGCCGGGACTCGAGAAAATCCAGGAGGTTCTCCCCTCCAGGCGAGATGAGGCCCATTACCGCTGAGGCGTCTCGAGGCTGATCACACCTCACCCCTGGAACTTTGAAAGGGTCCTTCACACCTTGGTGCAAATCAAGAAGTTCCCCGACATACCCGTCTCCACTCGAGAGGAAACACGAGGGTCCCGCCCACATCCAGAGGAGCCCCGTTTCCGCCTCGTAGCTCGAGATGAGGGATCCTTTCCCTGCTTCGTCGGGAAAGAGTTCCCGCCGTTCCCGACGCATCTCAAGAGGAGGCCCTCTCAACAGGAACGGCGAGAGGAACTCCAGGGTCGTGCCACCATTCCAAGAGTCCCCCAGATGACTCAGTCCATTCCAGAGGAACCTGTTTTCCCTTTACCGGCTCGTCTTTCACGCCGAGGTTCGACTCACACCAAGGTGGCATGTGACACGGCCCTGTGGGAAAGCCTCGTTGGAAAGACTCGATGGAAAGCCTCGAGGGAAAGCCTTGAGGGAAAGCCACAGATCCCTTGATCCACGTGACAGGAAGCGTGACACTACTGCTGCAGCTCTGGAGGAAAGCGCACGTGCATGCCCCCACTCGAGACGAGGTCTTACTCCCCTGGGGAGACTCGGAAGCACCCCAAGATCCATGGCAATACTGGAGAGGAATCCTCAGGTTCCGGCCCCGACTCCACACAAGGTCTTAGGCCCCGGCATGGACGGGAGAGGAATCCCGAGATGGCCCCTAGCAACTCGCATGGGGACTGGCCTTTCCTGAGGCCAACAGAGCGGGTCCCTGAGGTCCCCGTCGTAACTGGAGGAAACCTGCCGCAACTCGAGAAAATCCAGGAGGTTCTCCCCTCCAGGCGAGATGAGGCCCATTACCGCTGAGGCGTCTCGAGGCTGATCACACGTCACCTCTGGAACTTCGAAAGGGTCCTTCCCACCCTTGGTGCAAATCAAGAAGTTCCCCGACATACCCGTCTCCACTCGAGAGGAAACACGAGGGTCCCGCCCACATCCAGAGGAGCCCCATTCCGCCTCATAGCTCGAGATGAGGGATCTTTCCCTGCTTCGTCGGGCAAGAGTTCCCGGCGTTCCCGTCGCATCTTAAGAGGAGGCCCTCTCAACAGGATCGGAGAGAGGAACTCCAGGGTCGTGCCACCATTCCAAGAGTCCCCCAGATGTCTCAGTCCATTCCAGAGGAACCTCTTTTCCCTTCACCCGCTCGTCTTTCACGCCGAAGATCGACTCACACCATGGTGGCACGTGGCACGGCCCTGTGGGAAAGCCACGTGGGAAAGCCTCGAGGGAAAGCCTCGAGGGAAAGCCACAGATCCCTTGATCCACGTGACAGGGAGTGTGACACTACTGCTGCAGCTCGGGAGGAAAGCGCACGAGCATGCCCCAACTCGAGACGAGGCCTGATTCCCCTGGGGAGACTCAGAAGCACCCCAAGATCCATGGCAACACTGGAGAGGAATCCTCAGGATCCGGGCCCGACTCCACACGAGGTCTTAGGGCCCGGCATGGATGAGAGAGGAATCCCGAGATGGCCCCTACTAACTCGCATGGGGACTGGCCTTTCCTGAGGCCACAAGAGCGGGTCCCTCAGGTCCCCGTCGTAACTCGAGAAGACCTGCCGCAACTCGACAAAATCCAGGAGGTTCTCCCCTCCAGGCGAGATGAGGCCCATTACCGCTGAGGCGTCTCGAGGCTGATCACACCTCACCTCTGGAACTTCGAAAGGGTCCTTCCCACCCTTGGTGCAAATCAAGAAGTTCCCCGACATACCCGTCTCCACTCGAGAGGAATCACGATGGTTCCGCCCACATCCAGAGGAGCCCCATTCCGCCTCATAGCTCGAGATGAGGGATCTTTCCCTGCTTCGTCGGGCAAGAGTTCCCGGCGTTCCCGTCGCATCTTAAGAGGAGGCCCTCTCAACAGGAACGGCGAGAGGAACTCCAGGGTCGTGCCACCATTCCAAGATTCCCCCAGATGTCTCAGTCCATTCCAGAGGAACCTCTTTTCCCTTCACCCGCTCGTCTTTCACGCCGAGGATCGACTCACACCAAGGTGTCACCTGGCACGGCCCTGTGGGAAAGCCTCGTGGGAAAGCCTCGAGGGAAAGCCTCGAGGGAAAGCCACAGATCCCTTGATCCACGTGACAGGAAGCGTGACACTATTGCTGCAGCTCGGGAGGAAAGCGCACGTGCATGCCCCCACCCGAGACGAGGCCTGACTCCCCTGGGGAGACTCAGAAGCACCCCAAGATCCATGGCAACACTGGAGAGGAATCCTCAGGTTCCGGCCCCGACTCCACACGAGGTCTTAGGCCCTGGCATGGACGGGAGAGGAATCCCGAGAGGGCCCCTAGCAACTCGCATGGGGACTGGCCTTTCCTGAGGCCACCAGAGAGGGTCCCTGAGGTCCCCGTCGTAACTCGAGAAGACCTGCCGCAACTCGAGAAAAACCAGGAGGTTCTCCCCTCCAGGCGAGATGAGGCCCATTTCCGCTGAGGCGTCTCGAGGCTGATCACACCTCACCTCTGGAACTTGGAAAGGGTCTTTAACAATCTTGGTGCAAATCAAGAAGTTCCCCGACATATCCGTCTCCACTCGAGAGGAAACACGAGGATCCCGCCCACATCCAGAGGAGCCCTGTTTCGGCCTCGTAGCTCAAGATGAGGGATCTTTTCCCTGTTTCGTCGCGAAAGAGTTTCCAGCGTTCCCGTCGCATCTCAAGAGGAGGCCCTCTCAACAGGAACGGCGAGAGGAAATCCAGGGTCGTGCCATCATTCCAAGATTCCCCCAGATATCTCAGTCCATTCCAGAGGAACCTCTTTTCCCTTCACCGGCTCGTCTTTCACGCCGAGGATCGACTCACACCAAGGTGGCACGTGGCACAGCCCTGTGGGAAATCCTCGTGGGAAAGCCTCGAGGGACAACCTGGAGGGAAAGCCTCGAGGGAAAGCCACAGATCCCTTGATCCACGTGACAGGAAGCGTGACACTACTGCTGCAGCTCGGGAGGAAAGCGCACGTGCATGCCCCCACTCGAGACGAGGCCTGACTCCCCTGGTGAGACTCAGAAGCACCCCAAGATCCATGGCATCAATGGAGAGGAATCCTCATGTTCCAGCCCCGATTCCACACAAGGTCTTAGTCCCCGGCATGGACGGGAGAGGAATCCCAAGAGGGACCCTAGCAACTCGCATGGGGACTGGCCTTTCCTGAGGCCACCAGAGCGGGTCCCTGAGGTCCCCGTCGTAACTCGAGAAGACCTGCCGCAACTCGTGAAAATCCAGGAGGTTCTCCCCTCCAGGCGAGATGAGGCCCATTTCCGTTGAGACGTCTCGAGGCTGATCACACCTCACCTCTGGAACTTCGAAAGGGTCCTTCACACACTTGGTGCAACTCAAGAAGTTCCCCGACATACCCGTCTCCACTCGAGAGGAAACACGAGGGTCCCGCCCACATCCAGAGGAGCCCCGTTTCCTCCTCGTAGCTCGAGATGAGGGATCCTTTCCCTGCTTCGTCGGGAAAGAGTTCCCGGCGTTCCCGTCGCATCTCAAGAGGAAGCCCAGTCAACAGGAACGGCGAGAGGAACTCCAGGGTCGTGCCACCATTCCAAGAGTCCCCCAGATGACTCACTCCATTCCAGAGGAACCTGTTTTCCCTTTACCCGCTCGTCTTTCACGCCGAGGATCGACTCACACCAAGGTGGCACGTGGCACAGCCCTGTGGGAAAGCCTCATGGGAAAGCCTCTAGGGAAAGCCTCGAGGGAATGCCACAGATCCCTTGAACCACGTGACAGGAAGCGTGACACTACTGCTGCAGCACGGGAGGAAAGCGCACGTGCATGCCCCCACTCGAGACGAGGCCTGACTCCCCTGGGGAGACTCAGAAGCACCCCAAGATCCATGGCAACACTGGAGAGGAATCCTCAGGTTCCGGCCCCGACTCCACACAAAGTCTTAGGCCCCGGCATGGACGGGAGAAGAATCCCGAAAGGGCCCCTAGCAACTCACATGGGGACTGGCCTTTCCTGAGGCCACCACAGCGGGTCCCAGAGGTCCCCGTCGTAACTCGAGAAGACCTGCCGCAACTCGAGAAAATCCAGGAGGTTCTCCCCTCCAGGCGAGATGAGGCCCATTTCCGCTGAGGCGTCTCGAGGCTGATCACACCTCACCTCTGGAACTTCGAAAGGGTCCTTCCCACCCTTGGTGCAAATCAAGAAGTTCCCCGACATACCCGTCTCCACTCGAGAGGAAACACGAGGGTCCCGCCCACATCCAGAGGAGCCCCATTCCGCCTCGTAGCTCGAGATGAGGGATCTTTCCCTGCTTCGTCGGGCAAGAGTTCCCGGCGTTCCCGTCGCATCTTAAGAGGAGGCCCTCTCAACAGGAACGGCGAGAGGAACTCCAGGGTCGTGCCACCATTCCAAGAGTCCCCCAGATGTCTCAGTCCATTCCAGAGGAACCTCTTTTCCCTTCACCCGCTCGTCTTTCACGCCGAGGATCGACTCACACCAAGGTGTCACGTGGCACGTCCCTGTGGGAAAGCCTCGTGGGAAAGCCTCGAGGGAAAGCCTCGAGGGAAAGCCACAGATCCCTTGATACACGTGACAGGAAGTGTGACACTATTGCTGCAGCTCGGGAGGAAAGCGCACGTGCATGCCCCCACCCGAGACGAGGCCTGACTCCCCTGGGGAGACTCAGAAGCACCCCAAGATCCATGGCAACACTGGAGAGGAATCCTCAGGTTCCGGCCCCGACTCCACACGAGGTCTTAGGCCCCGGCATGGACGGGAGAGGAATCCCAAGAGGGCCCCTAGCAACTCGCATGGGGACTGGCCTTTCCTGAGGCCACCAGAGAGGGTCCCTGAGGTCCCCGTCGTAACTCGAGAAGACCTGCCGCAACTCGAGAAAAACCAGGAGGTTCTCCCCTCCAGGCGAGATGGGGCCCATTTCCGCTGAGGCGTCTCGAGGCTGATCACACCTCACCTCTGGAACTTGGAAAGGGTCCTTAACAATCTTGGTGCAAATCAAGAAGTTCCCCGACATATCCGTCTCCACTCGAGAGGAAACACGAGGATCCCGCCCACATCCAGAGGAGCCCTGTTTCGGCCTCGTAGCTCAAGATGAGGGATCTTTTCCCTGTTTCGTCGCGAAAGAGTTTCCAGCGTTCCCGTCGCATCTCAAGAGGAGGCCCTCTCAACAGGAACGGCGAGAGGAAATCCAGGGTCGTGCCATCATTCCAAGATTCCCCCAGATATCTCAGTCCATTCCAGAGGAACCTCTTTTCCCTTCACCGGCTCGTCTTTCACGCCGAGGATCGACTCACACCAAGGTGGCACGTGGCACAGCCCTGTGGGAAATCCTCGTGGGAAAGCCTCGAGGGACAACCTGTAGGGAAAGCCTCGAGAGAAAGCCACAGATCCCTTGATCCACGTGACAGAAAGCGTGACACTACTGCTGCAGCTCGGGAGGAAAGCGCACGTGCATGCCCCCACTCGAGACGAGGCCTGACTCCCCTGGTGAGACTCAGAAGCACCCCAAGATCCATGGAAACAATGGAGAGGAATCCTCATGTTCCAGCCCCGATTCCACACAAGGTCTTAGTCCCCGGCATGGACGGGAGAGGAATCCCAAGAGGGACCCTAGCAACTCGCATGGGGCCTGGCCTTTCCTGAGCCCACCAGAGCGGGTCCCTGAGGTCCCCTTCGTAACTCGAGAAGACCTGCAGCAACTCCAGAAAATCCTGGAGTTTCTCCCCTCCAGGCGAGATGAGGCCCATTTCCGCTGAGGTGTCTCGAGGCTGATCACACCTCACCTCTGGAACTTCGAAAGGGTCCTTCCCACCCTTGGTACAAATCAAGAAGTTCCCCGACATATCCGTCTCCACTCGAGAGGAAACACTAGGGTCCCGCCCACATCCAGAGGAGCCCCATTCCGCCTAGTAGCTCGAGATGAGGGATCTTTCCCTGCTTCGTCGCGCAAGAGTTCCCGGCGTTCCCGTCGCATCTTAAGAGGAGGCCCTCTCAACAGGAAAGGCGAGAGGAACTCCAGGGTCGTGCCACCATTCCAAGAGTCCTCCAGATGTCTCAGTCCATTCCAGAGGAACCTCTTTTCCCTTCACCGGCTCGTCTATCACGCCGAGGATCGACTCACACCAAGGTGGCACGTGGCACGGCCCTGTGGGAAAGCCTCGTGGGAAAGCCTCGAGGGAAAGCCTCGAGGGAAAGCCACAGATCCCTTGATCCAAGTGACAGGAAGCGTGACACTATTGCTGCAGCTCGGGAGGAAAGCGCACGTGCATGCCCCCACCCGAGACGAGGCCTGACTCCCCTGGGGAGACTCAGAAGCACCCCAAGATCCATGGCAACACTGGAGAGGAATCCTCAGGTTCTGGCCCCGACTCCACACGAGGTCTTAGGCCCTGGCATGGACGGGAGAGGAATCCCGAGAGGGCCCCTAGCAACTCGCATGGGGACTGGCCTTTCCTGAGGCCACCAGAGCGGGTCCCTGAGGTCCCCGTCGTAACTCGAGAAGACCTGCCGCAACTCGAGAAAAACCAGGAGGTTCTCCCCTCCAGGCGAGATGAGGCCCATTTCCGCTGAGGCGTCTCGAGGCTGATCACACCTCACCTCTGGAACTTGGAAAGGGTCTTTAACAACCTTGGTGCAAATCAATAAGTTCCCCGACATATCCGTCTCCACTCGAGAGGAAACACGAGGATCCCGCCCACATTCAGAGGAGCCCTGTTTCGGCCTCGTAGCTCAAGATGAGGGATCTTTTCCCTGTTCCGTCGCCAAAGAGTTTCCAGCGTTCCCGTCGCTTCTCAAGAGTAGGCCCTCTCAACAGGAACGGCGAGAGGAACTCCAGGGTCGTGCCACCATTCCAAGATTCCCCCAGATATCTCAGTCCATTCCAGAGGAACCTCTTTTCCCTTCACCGGCTCCTCTTTCACGCCGAGGATCGACTCACACCAAGGTGGCACGTGGCACAGCCCTGTGGGAAATCCTCGTGGGAAAGCCTCGAGGGACAACCTGGAGGGAAAGCCTCGAGGGAAAGCCACAGATTCCTCGATCCACGTGACAGGAAGCGTGACACTACTGCTGCAGCTCGGGAGGAAAGCGCACGTGCATTCCCCCACTCGAGACGAGGCCTGACTCCCCTGGGGAGACTCAGAAGCACCCCAAGATCCATGGCAACAATGGAGAGGAATCCTCATGTTCCAGCCCCGATTCCACACAAGGTCTTAGTCCCCGGCATGGACGGGAGAGGAATCCCGAGAGGGACCCTAGCAACTCGCATGGGGACTGGCCTTTCCTGAGGCCACCAGAGCGGGTCCCTGAGGTCCCCGTCGTAACTCGAGAAGACCTGCCGCAACTCGTGAAAATCCAGGAGGTTCTCCCCTCCAGGCGAGATGAGGCCCATTTCCCTTGAGACGTCTCGAGGCTGATCACACCTCACCTCTGGAACTTCGAAAGGGTCCTTCACACACTTGGTGCAACTCAAGAAGTTCCCCGACATACCCGTCTCCACTCGAGAGGAAACACGCGGGTCCCGCCCACATCCAGAGGAGCCCCGTTTCCTCCTCGTAGCTCGAGATGAGGGATCCTTTCCCTGCTTCGTCGGGAAAGAGTTCCCGGCGTTCCCGTCGCATCTCAAGAGGAGGCCCACTCAACAGGAACGGCGAGAGGAACTCCAGGGTCGTGCCACCATTCCAAGAGTCCCCCAGATGACTCACTCCATTCCAGAGGAACCTGTTTTCCCTTTACCCGCTCGTCTTTCACGCCGAGGATCGACTCACACCAAGGTGGCACGTGGCACAGCCCTGTGGGAAAGCCTCGTGGGAAAGCCTCTAGGGAAAGCCTCGAGGTAATGCCACAGATCCCTTGAACCACGTGACAGGAAGCGTGACACTACTGCTGCAGCTCGGGAGGAAAGCGCACGTGCATGCCCCCACTCGAGACGAGGCCTGACTCCCCTGGGGAGACTCAGAAGCACCCCAAGATCCATGGCAACACTGGAGAGGAATCCTCAGGTTCCGGCCCCGACTCCACACAAAGTCTTAGGCCCCGGCATGGACGGGAGAAGAATCCCGAAAGGGCCCCTAGCAACTCACATGGGGACTGGCCTTTCCTGAGGCCACCACAGCGGGTCCCAGAGGTCCCCGTCGTAACTCGAGAAGACCTGCCGCAACTCGAGAAAATCCAGGAGGTTCTCCCCTCCAGGCGAGATGAGGCCCATTTCCGCTGAGGCGTCTCGAGGCTGATCACACCTCACCTCTGGAACTTCGAAAGGGTCCTTCCCACCCTTGGTGCAAATCAAGAAGTTCCCCGACATACCCGTCTCCACTCGAGAGGAAACACGAGGGTCCCGCCCACATCCAGAGGAGCCCCATTCCGCCTCGTAGCTCGAGATGAGGGATCTTTCCCTGCTTCGTCGGGCAAGAGTTCCCGGCGTTCCCGTCGCATCTTAAGAGGAGGCCCTCTCAACAGGAACGGCGAGAGGAACTCCAGGGTCGTGCCACCATTCCAAGAGTCCCCCAGATGTCTCAGTCCATTCTAGAGGAACCTCTTTTCCCTTCACCCGCTCGTCTTTCACGCCGAGGATCGACTCACACCAAGTTGGCACGTGGCACAGCCCTATGGAAAGCCTCCTGGGTAAGCATGGAGGGAAAGCCTCGAGGGAAAGCCACAGATCCGTTGGACAACATAACAGGTAGCGTGACACTACTGCTGCAGCTCGGGAGGAAAGCGCACGTGCATGCCCCCACTCGAGACGAGGCCTGACTCCCCTGGGAAGACTCAGAAGCACCCCAAGATCCATGGCAACACTGGAGAGGAATCCTCAGGGTCCGGCCCCGACTCCACACAAGGTCTTAGGCCCCGGCATGGACGGGAGAGGAATCCCGAGAGGGCCCCTAGCAACTCGCATGGGGACTAGCCTTTCCTGAGGCCAACAGAGCGGGTCCCTGAGGTCCCCGTCGTAACTCGAGAAGACCTGCCGCAACTCGAGAAAATCCAGGAGGTTCTCCCCTCCAGGCGAGATGAGGCCCATTACCGCTGAGGCGTCTCGAGGCTGATCACACCTCACCCCTGGAACTTCGAAAGGGTCCTTCACACCTTGGTGCAAATCAAGAAGTTCCCCGACATACCCGTCTCCACTCGAGAGGAAACACGAGGGTCCCGCCCACATCCAGAGGAGCCCCGTTTCAGCCTCCTAGCTCGAGATGAGGGATCCTTTCCCTGCTTCGTCGGGAAAGAGTTCCCGCCGTTCCCGACGCATCTCAAGAGGAGGCCCTCTCAACAGGAACGGCGAGAGGAACTCCAGGGTCGTGCCACCATTCCAAGAGTCCCCCAGATGACTCAGTCCATTCCAGAGGAACCTGTTTTCCCTTTACCGGCTCGTCTTTCACGCCGAGGATCGACCCACACCAAGGTGCCACGTGGCACAGCCCTGTGGGAAAGCCTCGTGCAAAAGCGTCGAGGGAAAGCCTCGAGGGAAAGCCACAGATCCCTTGAACCACGTGACAGGAAGCGTGACACTACTGCTGCAGCTCGGGAGGAAAGCGCACGTGCATGCCCCCTCTCGAGACGAGGCCTGACTCCCCTGGGGAGACTCAGTAGCACCCCAAGATCCATGGCAACACTGGAGAGGAATCCTCAGGTTCCGGCCCTGACTCCACACAAGGTCTTAGGCCCCGGCATGGACGGGAGAGGAATCCCGAGAGGGCCCCTAGCAACTCGCATGGTGACTGGCCTTTCCGGAGGCCACCAGAGTGGATCCCTGAGGTCCCCGTCGTAACTCGAGAAGACCTGCCGCAACTCGAGAAAATCCAGGAGGTTCTCCCCTCCAGGCGAGATGAGGCCCATTTCCACTGAGGCGTCTCGAGACTGATCACACCTCACCTCTGGAACTTGGAAAGGGTCCTTCACACCCTTGGTGCAAATCAAGAAGTTCCCCGACATACCCGTCTCCACTCGAGAGGAAACACGAGGGTCCCGCCCACATCCAGAGGAGCCCCGTTTCGGCCTCGTAGCTCGAGATGAGGGATCCATTCCCTGCTTCGTCGGGAAAGAGTTCCCGGCGTTCCCGTCGCATCTCAAGAGGAGGCCCTCTCAACAGGAACGGCGAGAGGAACAACAGGGTCGTGCCACCATTCCAAGAGTCCCCCAGATGTCTCAGTCCATTCCAGCGGAACCTCTTTTCCCTTCACCGGCTAGTCTTTCACGCCGAGGTTCGACTCACACCAAGGTGGCATGTGACACGGCCCTGTGGGAAAGCCTCGTTGGAAAGACTCGATGGAAAGCCTCGAGGGAAAGCTTTGAGGGAAAGCCACAGATCCCTTGATCCACGTGACAGGAAGCGTGACACTACTGCTGCAGCTCTGGAGGAAAGCGCACGTGCATGCCCCCACTCGAGACGAGGCCTTACTCCCCTGGGGAGACTCGGAAGCACCCCAAGATCCATGGCAATACTGGAGAGGAATCCTCAGGTTCCGGCCCCGACTCCACACAAGGTCTTAGGCCCCGGCATGGACGGGAGAGGAATCCCGAGATGGCCCCTAGCAACTCGCATGGGGACTGGCCTTTCCTGAGGCCAACAGAGCGGGTCCCTGAGGTCCCCGTCGTAACTGGAGGAAACCTGCCGCAACTCGAGAAAATCCAGGAGGTTCTCCCCTCCAGGCGAGATGAGGCCCATTACCGCTGAGGCGTCTCGAGGCTGGTCACACGTCACCTCTGGAACTTCGAAAGGGTCCTTCCCACCCTTGGTGCAAATCAAGAAGTTCCCCGACATACCCGTCTCCACTCGAGAGGAAACACGAGGGTCCCGCCCACATCCAGAGGAGCCCCATTCCGCCTCATAGCTCGAGATGAGGGATCTTTCCCTGCTTCGTCGGGCAAGAGTTCCCGGCGTTCCCGTCGCATCTTAAGAGGAGGCCCTCTAAACAGGAACGGCGAGAGGAACTCCAGGGTCGTGCCACCATTCCAAGAGTCCCCCAGATGTCTCAGTCCATTCCAGAGGAACCTCTTTTCCCTTCACCGGCTCGTCTTTCACGCCGAGGATCGACTCACACCAAGGTGGCACGTGGCACGGCCCTGTGGGAAAGCCTCGTGGGAAAGCCTCGAGGGGAAGCCTCGAGGGAAAGCCACAGATCCCTTGATCCACGTGACAGGAAGCGTGACACTATTGCTGCAGCTCGGGAGGAAAGCGCACGTGCATGCCCCCACCCGAGACGAGGCCTGACTCCCCTGGGGAGACTCAGAAGCACCCCAAGATCCATGGCAACACTGGAGAGGAATCCTCAGGTTCCGGCCCCGACTCCACACGAGGTCTTAGGCCCTGGCATGGACGGGAGAGGAATCCCGAGAGGGCCCCTAGCAACTCGCATGGGGACTGTCCTTTCCTGAGGCCACCAGAGAGGGTCCCTGAGGTCCCCGTCGTAACTAGAGAAGACCTGCCGCAACTCGAGAAAAACCAGGAGGTTCTCCCCTCCAGGCGAGATGAGGCCCATTTCCGCTGAGGCGTCTCGAGGCTGATCACACCTCACCTCTGGAACTTGGAAAGGGTCTTTAACAATCTTGGTGCAAATCAAGAAGTTCCCCGACATATCCGTCTCCACTCGAGAGGAAACACGAGGATCCCGCCCACATCCAGAGGAGCCCTGTTTCGGCCTCCTAGCTCAAGATGAGGGATCTTTTCCCTGTTTCGTCGCGAAAGAGTTTCCAGCGTTCCCGTCGCATCTCAAGAGGAGGCCCTCTCAACAGGAACGGCGAGAGGAAGTCCAGGGTCGTGCCATCATTCCAAGATTCCCCCAGATATCTCAGTCCATTCCAGAGGAACCTCTTTTCCCTTCACCGGCTCGTCTTTCACGCCGAGGATCGACTCCCACCAAGGTGGCACGTGGCACAGCCCTGTGGGAAATCCTCGTGGGAAAGCCTCGAGGGACAACCTGGAGGGAAAGCCTCGAGGGAAAGCCACAGATCCCTTGATCCACGTGACAGGAAGCGTGACACTACTGCTGCAGCTCGGGAGGAAAGCGCACGTGCATGCCCCCACTCGAGACGAGGCCTGACTCCCCTGGGGAGACTCAGAAGCACCCCAAGATCCATGGCAACAATGGAGAGGAATCCTCATGTTCCAGCCCCGATTCCACACAAGGTCTTAGTCCCCGGCATGGACGGGAGAAGAATCCCGAAAGGGCCCCTAGCAACTCACATGGGGACTGGCCTTTCCTGAGGCCACCAGAGCGGGTCCCAGAGGTCCCCGTCGTAACTCGAGAAGACCTGCCGCAACTCGAGAAAATCCAGGAGGTTCTCCCCTCCAGGCGAGATGAGGCCCATTTCCGCTGAGGCGTCTCGAGGCTGATCACACCTCACCTCTGGAACTTCGAAAGGGTCCTTCCCACCCTTGGTGCAAATCAAGAAGTTCCCCGACATACCCGTCTCCACTCGAGAGGAAACACGAGGGTCCCGCCCACATCCAGAGGAGCCCCATTACGCCTCGTAGCTCGAGATGAGGGATCTTTCCCTGCTTCGTCGGGCAAGAGTTCCCGGCGTTCCCGTCGCATCTTAAGAGGAGGCCCTCTCAACAGGAACGGCGAGAGGAACTCCAGGGTCGTGTCACCATTCCAACAGTCCCCCAGATGTCTCAGTCCATTCCAGAGGAACCTCTTTTCCCTTCACCGGCTCGTCTTTCACTCCGAGGATCGACTCACACCAAGGTGGCATGTGGCACGGCCCTGTGGGAAAGCCTCGTGGGAAAGCCTCAAGGGAAAGCCCCAAGGGAAAGCCACAGATCCCTTGATCCACGTGACAGGAAGCGTGACACTACTGCTGCAGCTCGGGTGGAAATCGCACGTGCATGCCCCCCCTCGAGATGAGGCCTGACTCCCCTGGGGAGACTCCGAAGCACCCCAAGATCCATGGCAACACTGGAGAGGAATCCTCAGGTTCCGGCCCCGACTCCACACAAGGTCTTAGGCCCCGGCATGGACGGGAGAGGAATCCCGAGAGGGCCCCTAGCAACTCTCATGGGGACTGGCCTTTCCTGAGGAAACCAGAGCGGGTCCCTGAGGTCCCCGTCGTAACTCGAGAAGAAGTGCCGCAACTCGAGAAAATCCAGGAGGTTCTCCCCTCCAGGCGAGTTGAGGCCCATTGCCCCTTACGCGTCTCGAGTCTGATCACACCTCAACTCTGGAACTTCGAAAGGGTCCTTCACACCCTTGGTGCAAATCAAGAAGTTCCCCGACATACCCGTCTCCACTCGAGAAGAAACACGAGGGTCCCGCCCACATCCAGAGGAGCCCCGTTTCCTCCTCGTAGCTCGAGATGAGGGATCCTTTCCCCGCTTCGTCGGCAAAGAGTTCCCGGCGTTCCCGTCGCATCTCAAGAGGAGGCCCTCTCAACAGGAACGGCGAGAGGAACTCCAGGGTCGTGCCACTATACCAAGAGTCCCCCAGATGTCTCAGTCCATTCCAGAGGAACCTCTTTTCCCTTCACCGGCTCGTCTTTCACGCCGAGGATCGACTCACACCAAGGTGGCACGTGGTACGGCCCTGTGGGAAAGCCTCGTGGGAAAGCCTCGAGGGAAAGCCTCGAGGGAAGCCACAGATCCCTTGATCCACGTGACAGGAAGCGTGACACTACTGCTGCAGCTCGGGAGGAAAGCGCACGTGCATGCCCCCAATCGAGACGAGGCCTGACTCCCCGGGGACACTCAGAAGCACCCCAAGATCCATGGCAACACTGGAGAGGAATCCTCAGGTTCCGGCCCCGACTCCACACAAGGTCTTAGGCCCCGGCATGGACGGGAGAGGAATCCCGAGAGGGACCCTAGCAACTCGCATGGGGACTGGCCTTTCCTGAGGCCACCAGAGCGGGTCCCTGAAGTCCCTCTCGTAGCTCGAGAAGACCTGCCGCAACTCGAGAAAATCCAGGAGGTTCTCCACTCCAGGCGAGTTGAGGCCCATTTCCGCTGAGGCGTCTCGAGTCTCATCACACCTCACCTCTGGAACTTCGAAAGGGTCCTTCACACCATTGGTGCAAATCAAGAAGTTCCCCGACATACCCGTCTCTACTCGAGAGGAAACACGAGGGTCCCGCCCACATCCAAAGGAGCCCCGATTCAGCCTCGTAGCTCGAGATGAGGGATCCTTTCCCCGCATCGTCGGGAAAGAGTTCCCGGCGTTGCCGTCGCATCTCAAGAGGAGGCCCTCTCAACAGGAAAGGCGAGAGGAACTCCAAGGTCGTGTCACCATTCCAAGAGTCCCCCAGATGTCTCAGTCCATTAGAGAGGAATCTCTTTTCCCTTCACCGGCTCGTCTTTCACGCCGAGGATCGAATCACACCAAGGTGGCACGTGGCACAGCACTGTGGGAAAGCATCGTGGGAAAGCCTCGAGGGAAAGCCTCGAGTGAAAGCCACAGATCCCTTGATCCAGGTGACAGGAAGCGTGGCACTACTGCTGCAGCTCGGGTGAAAATTGCACGTGCATGCCCCCACTCGAGACGAGGCCTGACTCCCCTGGGGAGACGCAGAAGCACCTCAAGATCCATGGCAACACTGGAGAGGAATCCTCAGGTTCCGGCCCCGACTCCACACAAGGTCTTAGGCCCCGGCATGGACGGGAGAGGAATCCCGAGAGGGACCCTAGCAACTCGCATGGGGACTGGCCTTTCCTGAGGCCACCAGAGCGGGTCCCTGAGGTCCCCGTCGTAACTCCAGAAGACCTGCCGAAACTCGAGAAAATCCAGGAGGTTCTCCACTCCAGGAGAGATGAGGCCCATTTCCGCTGAGGCGTCTCGAGGCTGATCACACCTCACCTCTGGAACTTCGAAAGGGTCCTTCACACCCTTGGTGCAAATCAAGAAGTTCCCCGACATACCCGTCTCCACTCGAGAAGAAACACGAGGGTCCCGCCCACATCCAGAGGAGCCCCGTTTCCGCCTCGTAGCTCGAGATGAGGGATCCTTTCCCTGCTTCGTCGGGAAAGAGTTCCCGGTGATCCCTTCGCATCTCAAGATGAGGCCCACTCAACAGGGAGGGCGAGAGGAACTCCTGGGTCGTGCCACCATTCCAAGAGTCCCCCAGATGTCTCAGTCCATTCCAGAGGAACCTCTTTTCCCTTCACCGGCTCGTCTTTCACGCCGAGGATCGACTCACACCAAGCTGGCACGTGGCACGGCCCTGTGGGAAAGACTCGTGGGAAAGCCTCGAGGGAATGCCTCGAGGGAAAGCCACAGATACCTTGATCCACGTGACAGGAAGTGTGACACTACTGCTGCAGCTTGTGAGGAAAGCGCACGTGCATGCCCCCATTCGAGACGAGTCCTGACTCCCCTGGGGATACTCAGAAGCACCCCAAGATGCATGGCAACACTGGAGAGGAATCCTCAGGTTCCGGCCCCGACTCCACACAACGACTAAGGCCCCGACATGGTCGGGAGAGGAATCACGAGAGGTCTCCTAGCAACTCGCATGGGGACTGGCCTTTCCTGAGGACACCAGAGCGGGTCCCTTAGGGGCCCGTCGTAACTCGAGAAGACGTGCTGCAACTCGAGAAAATCCAGGAGGCTCTCCCCTCCAGGCGAGATGAGGCCCATTTCCGCTGAGGCGTCTCGAGGCTGATCACACCTCACCTCTGGAACTTCGAAAGTGTCGTTCACACCCTGGGTGTGAGTCAAGAAGTTCCCCGACATACCCGTCTCCACTCGAGAGGAAACACGAGGGTCCCGCCCACATCCAGAGGAGCCCCGTTTCAGCCTCGTAGCTTGAGATGAGGGATCCTTTCCCTGCTTCGTCGGGAAAGAGTTCCGGGCTTCCCGTCGCATCTCAAGAGGAGGCCCTCTCAACAGGAACGGAGAGAGGAACTCCAGGGTCGTGCCACCATTCCAAGAGTCCCCCAGATGTCTCAGTCCATTCCAGAGGAAACTCTTTTCCCTTCACCGGATCGTCTTTCACGTCGAGGATCGACTCACACCAAGGTGGCACGTGGCACGGCCCTGTGAGAAAGCCTCGTGGAAAAGCCTCGATGGAAAGCCTCGAGGGAAAGCCACTGATCCCTTGATCCACGTGACAGGAAGCGTGACACTACTGCTGCAGCTCGGGAGGAAAGCGCACGTGCATGCCCCCACTCAAGGCGAGCCCTGACTCCCCTAGGGAGACTCAGAAGCACCTCAAGATCCAGGGCAACACTGGAAAGGAATCCTCAGGTTCCGGCCCTGACTCCACAGAATGTCTTAGGCCCCGGCATCGACGGGAGAGGAATCCCGAGAGGGCCCCTAGAACTGGCATGGGGACTGGCCTTTCCTGAGGCCACCATAGTGGGTCCCTGAGGTCCCCATCCTAACTCGAGAAGACCTGCCGCAACTCGAGAAAATCCAGGAGGTTCTCCCCTCCAGGCGAGATGAGGCCCATTTCCACTGAGGTCTCTCGAGGCTGATCACACCTCACCTCTGGAACTTCGAAAGGGTCCTTCACACCATTGGTGCAAATCAAGAAGTTCCCCGACAACCCGTCTCCACTCGAGAGGAAACACGAGGGTCCCGCCCACATCCAGAGGAGCCCCGTTTCCGCCTCGTAGCTCGAGATGAGGGCTCCTTTCCCTGCTTCGTCGGGAAAGAGTTCCCGGTGATCCCGTCGCATCTCAAGAGGAGGACCACTCAACAGGAACGGCGACAGGAACTCCAGGGTCGTGCCACCATTCCAAGAGTCCCCCGGATGTCTCAGTCCATTCCAGAGGAACCTCTTTTCCCTTCACCGGCTCGTCTTTCACGCCGAGGATCGACTCACACCAAGGTGGCACGTGGCACGGCCCTTTGGGAAAGACTCGTGGGAAAGCCTCGAGGGAACGCCACAGATCCCTTGATCCACCTGACAGGAAGCGTGACACTACTGCTGCAGCTCGGGAGGAAAGCGCACGTGCATGCCCCCACTCAAGGCGAGGCCTGACTCCCCTGGGGAGACTCAGAAGCACCCCAAGATCCATGGCAACACTGGAGAGGAATCCTCAGGTTCCGGCCCCGAATCCACACAAGGACTAAGGCCCCGACATGGACGGGAGAGGAATCCCGAGAGGTCTCCTAGCAACTCGCATGTGGACTGGCCTTTCCTGAGGACACCAGAGCGGGTCCCTTAGGTTCCCGTCGTAACTCGAGAAGACCTGCCGCAACTCGAGAAAATCCAGGAGGTTCTCCCCTCCAGGCGAGATGAGGCCCATTTCCGCTGAGGCGTCTCGAGGCTGATCACACCTCACCTCTGGAACTTCGAAAGGGTCCTTCACACCCTTGGTGCGAGTCAAGAAGTTCCCCGACATACCCGTCTCCACTCGAGAGGAAACACGAGGGTCCCGCCCACATCCAGAGGAGCCCTGTTTCCGCCTCGTAGCTCGAGATGAGGTATCCTTTCCCTGCTTCGTCGGGAAAGAGTTCCGGCGTTCCCGTCGCATCTCAAGAGGAGGCCCTCTCAACAGGAACGGCGAGAGGAACTCCAGGGTCCTGCCACCATTCCAAGAGTCCCCCAGATGTCTCAGTCCATTCCAGAGGAACATCTTTTCCCTTCACCGGATCGTCTTTCACGCCGAGGATCGACTCACACCAAGGTGGCACGTGGCACGGCCCTGTGGGAAAGCCTGGTGTGAAAGCCTCGAGGGAAAGCCTCGAGGGAAAGCCACAGATCCCTTGATCCACGTGACAGGAAGCGTGACACTACTGCTGCAGCTCGGGAGGAAAGCCCACGTGCATGCCCCCACTCAAGACGAGGCCTGACTCCCCTGGGGAGACTCAGAAGCACCCCTAGATCCATGGCAACACTGGAGAGGAATCCTCAGGTTCCGGCCCCGACTTCACACAAGGTCGTAGGCCCCGGCATGGATGGGAGAGGAATCCCGAGAGGGGCCCTAGCAACTCGCATTGGGACTGGCCTTTCCTGAGGCCACCAGAGCGGGTCCCTGAGGTCACCGTCGTAACTCGAGAAGACGTGCCACAACTCGAGAAATCCAGGAGGATCTCCCCTCCAGGCGAGATGAGTCCCATTTCCGCTGAGGACTCTCAAGGCTGATCACACCTCACCTCTGGAACTTTGAAAGGGTCCTTCTCACCCTTGGTGCACATCAAGACGTTCCCCGACATACCCGTCTCCACTCGAGAGGAAACACGAGGGTCTCGCCCACATCCAGAGGAGCCCCGTTTCCGCCTCGTAGCTCGAGATGAGGGATCCTTTCCCTGCTTCATCGGGAAAGAGTTCCAGGCGTTCCCGTCGCATCTCAAGAGGAAGCCTTCTCAGCAGGAACGGCGAGAGGAACTCCAGGGTCGTGCCACCATTCCAAGAGTCCCCCAGATGTCTCAGTCCATTCCAGAGGAACCTCTTTTCCCTTCACCGGCTCGAATTTCACGCCGAGGTTCGACTCACACCAACGTGGCACGTGGCACGGCCCTGTGGGAAAACCTCGTGGGAAAGCCTCGAGGGAAAGCCTCGAGGGAAAGCCACAGATCCCTTGATCCACGTGAAAGTTAGCGTGACACTACTGCTGCAGCTCGGGAGGAAAGCGAACGTGCATGCCCCCACTCGAGACGAGGCCTGCCTCCCCTGGGGAGACTCAGAAGCACCCCAAGATCCATGGCAACACTGTCGAGGATTCCTCAGGTTCCGGCCCCGACTCCACACAAGGTCTTAGGCCCCGGCATGGACGGGAGAGGAATCCCGAGAGGGCCCCTAGCAACTCGCATGGGGACTCCCTTTCCTGAGGCCACCAGAGCGGGTCCCTGAGGTCCCCGTCGTAACTCGAGAAGACCTGCCGCAACTCGAGAAAATCCAGGAGGTTCTCCCCGTCAGGCGAGATGAGGCCCATTTCAGCTGAGGCATCTCGAGGCTGATCACACTTCACGTCTGGAACTTCGAAATGGTCCGTCACACCCTTGGTGCAAATCAAGAAGTTCCCCGACATACCACTCGAGAGGAAACACGAGGGTCCCACCCACATCCAGTGTAGCCCCGTTTCCGCCTCTTAGCTCGAGATGAGGGATCCTTTCCCTGCTTCGTCGGGAAAAATTTCCCGGCGTTCCCGTCGCATCTCAAGAGGAGGCCCTCTCAACAAAAACGGCGAGAGGAACTCCAAGGTCGTGCCACCATTCCAAGAGTCCCCCAGATGTCTCAGTCCATTCCAGAGGAACCTCTTTTCCCTTCTCCGGCTCTTCTTTCACGCCGAGGATCGACTCACACCAAAGTGGCACGTGGCACACACCTGTGGGAAAGCCTCGTGTGAAAGCCTGGAGGGACAGCCTCCAGGGAAAGGTACAGATCTCTTGATCCACGTGACAGGAAGGGTTACACTACTGCTGAAGCTCGGGAGAAAAGCGCACGTGCATGCCCCCACTCGAGACGAGGCCTGACTCCACTGGGGAGACTCAGAAGCACCCCAAGATCCATGGCAACACTGGAGAGGATTCCTCAGGTTCCGGCCCCGACTCAACACAAGGTCTTAGGCCCCGGCATGGACGGGAGAGGAATCCCGAGAGGGCCCCTAGCAACTCGCATGGGGACTCGCCTTTCCTGAGGCCACCAGAGCGGGTCCCTGAGGTCCCCGTCGTAACTCGAGAATACCTGCCGCAACTCGAGAAAATCCAGGAGGTTCTCCCCTCCAGGCGAGATGAGGCCCATTTCCGCTGAGGCGTCTCGAGGCTGATCACACCTCACCTTTGGAACTTCGAAAGGGTCCTTCACACCCTTGGTGCAAATCAAGAAGTAACCCGACATTCCCGTCTCCACTCGAGAGGAAACACGAGGGTCCCACACACATCCAGAGGAGCCCCGTTTCCGTCTCGTAGCTCGAGATGAGGGATCCTTTACCTGCTTCGTGGGAAAGAGTTCCCGACGTTCCCGTCGCATCTCAAGAGAAGGCCCTCTCAACAGGAACGGCGAGAGGAACTCCAGGGTCGTGCCACCATTCCAAGAGTCCCCCAGATGTCCCAGTCCATTCCAGAGGAACCTCTTTTCCCTTCTCCGGCTCGTCTTTCACGCCAAGAATGACTCACACCAAGGTGGCACGTGGCACGGCCCTGTGGGAAAGCCTCGTGGGAAAGCCTCGAGGGAAAGCCTCGAGGGAAAGCCACAGATCCCTTGATCCACGTGACAGGAAGCGTGACACTACTGCTGCAGCTCGGGAGGAAAGCGCACGTGCTTGCCCCCACTCGAGGCGAGGCCTGATTCCCCTGGGGAGACTCAGAAGCACCCCAACATCCATCGCAACGCGGGAGAGGAATCCTCAGGTTCCGGCCCCGACTCCACACAAGGTCTTAGGCCCCGGCATGGACGGGAGAGAAATCCCGAGAGGGCCCCTAGCAACTCGCATGGGGACTGGCCTTTCCTGAGGCCACCAGAGCGGGTCCCTGAGGTCCCCGTCATAACTCGAGAAGTCCTGCCGCAACTCGAGAAAATCCAGGAGGTTCTCCGCTCCAGGCGAGATGAGGCCCATTTCCGCTGAGGCGTCTCGAGGCTGATCACACCTCACCTTTGGAACTTCGAAAGGGTCCTTCAAACCCTTGGTGCAAATCAAGAAGTTCCCCGACATACCCGTCTCCACTCGAGAGGAAACACGAGGGTCCCGCCCACATCCAGAGGAGCCCCGTTTCCGCCTCATAGCTCGAGATGAGGGATCCTTTCCCTGCTTCGGGGGAAGGAGTTCCCGGCGTTCCCGTCGCATCTCAAGAGAAGGCCCTCTCAACAGGAACGGCGAGAGGAACTCCACGGTCGTGCCACCATTCCAAGAGAACCCAGATGTCTCAGTCCATTCCAGAGGAACCTCTTTTCCCTTCTCCGGCTGGTCTTTCACGCCGAGGATCGACTCACACCAAGGTGGCACGTGGCACGGCCCTGTGGGAAAGCCTCGTGGGAAAGCCTGGAGGGTAAGCCTCGAGGGAAAGACACAGATTCCTTGATCCACGTGACAGGAAGCGTGACACTACTGCTGCAGCTCGGGAGGAAAGCACACGTGCATGCCCCCACTCGAGGCGAGGCCTCATGCCCCTGGGGAGACTCAGAAGCACCCCAAGATCCATGGCAACACTGGAGAGGAATCCTCAAGTTGCGGCCCCGACTCCACACAAGGTCGTAGGCCCCGGCATGGACGGGAGAGGAATCCCGAGAGGGGCCCTAGCAACTCACATGGGGACTGGCTTTTCCTGAGGCCACCAGAGCGGGTCCCTGAGGTCACCGTCGTAACTCGAGAAGACGTGCCACAACTCGAGAAATCCAGGAGGATCTCCCCTCCAGGCGAGATGAGTCCCATTTCCGCTGAGGACTCTCAAGGCTGATCACACCTCACCTCTGGAACTTCGAAAGGGTCCTTCTCACCCTTGGTGCACATCAAGAAGTTCCCCGACATACCCGTCTCCACTCGAGAGGAAACACGAGGGTCCCGCCCACATCCAGAGGAGCCCCGTTTCCGCCTCGTAGCTCGAAATGAGGGATCCTTTCGCTGCTTCGTCAGGAAAGAGTTCCCGGCGTTCCCTTCGCATCTCAAGGGGAGGCCCTCTCACCAGGAATGGCGAGAGGAACTCCAGGGTGGTGCCACCATTCCAAGAGTCCCCCAGATGTCTCAGTCCATTCCAGAGGAACCTCTTTTCCCTTCACCGGCTCGTCTTTCACGCTGAGGATTTACTCACACCAAGGTGGCACGTGGCACGGCCCTGTGGGAAAGCCTCGTGGGAAAGTCTAGAGGGAAAGCCTCGAGGGAAAGCCACAGATCCCTTGATCCACGTGACAGGAAGCGTGACACTACTGCTGCAGCTCGGGAGGAAAGCGCACGTGCATGCCCCCACTCGAGACGAGGCCTGACTCCCCTGGGGAGACTCAGAAGCACCCCAAGATAAATGGTAACAATGGAGAGGAATCCTCAGGTTCCGGCCCCGACTCCACACAAGGTCTTAGGCCCCGGCATGGACGGGAGAGGAATGCCGAGAGGGCCCCTAGCAACTCGCATGGAGACTGGCCTTTCCTGAGGCCACCAGAGCGGGTCCCTGAGGTCCCCGTCGCGTAACTCGAGAAGACCTGCCGCAACTCGTGAAATCCAGGAGGATCTCCCCTCCAGGCGAGATGAGGCCCATTTCCGCTGAGGCGTCTCGAGGCTGATCACACCTCACCTTTGGAACTTCGAAAGGGTCCTTCACACCCTTGGTGCAAATCAAGAAGTTACCCGACATCCCCGTCTCCACTCGAGAGGAAACACGAGGGTCCCACACACATCCAGAGGAGCCCCGTTTCCGTCTCGTAGCTCGAGATGAGGGATCCTTTACCTGCTTCGTGGGAAAGAGTTCCCGACGTTCCCGTCGCATCTCAAGAGAAGGCCCTCTCAACAGGAACGGCGAGAGGAACTCCAGGGTCGTGCCACCATTCCAAGAGTCCCCCAGATGTCCCAGTCCATTCCAGAGGAACCTCTTTTCCCTTCTCCGGCTCGTCTTTCACGCCAAGAATGACTCACACCAAGGTGGCACGTGGCACGGCCCTGTGGGAAAGCCTCGTGGGAAAGCCTCGAGGGAAAGCCTCGAGGGAAAGCCACAGATCCCTTGATCCACGTGACAGGAAGCGTGACACTACTGCTGCAGCTCGGGAGGAAAGCGCACGTGCTTGCCCCCACTCGAGGCGAGGCCTGATTCCCCTGGGGAGACTCAGAAGCACCCCAACATCCATGGCAACGCGGGAGAGGAATCCTCAGGTTCCGGCCCCGACTCCACACAAGGTCTTAGGCCCCGGCATGGACGGGAGAGAAATCCCGAGAGGGCCCCCTAGCAACTCGCATGGGGACTCGCCTTTCCTGAGGCCACCAGAGCGGGTGCCTGAGGTCCCCGTCATAACTCGAGAAGACCTGCCGCAACTCGAGAAAATCCAGGAGGTTCTCCGCTCCAGGCGAGATGAGGCCCATTTCCGCTGAGGCGTCTCGAGGCTGATCACACCTCACCTCTGGAACTTCGAAAGGGTCCTTCAAACCCTTGGTGCAAATCAAGAAGTTCCCCGACATACCCGTCTCCACTCGAGAGGAAACACGAGGGTCCCGCCCACATCCAGAGGAGCCCCGTTTCCGCCTCATAGCTCGAGATGAGGGATCCTTTCCCTGCATCGGGGGAAGGATTTCCCGGCGTTCCCGTCGCATCTCAAGAGAAGGCCCTCTCAACAGGAACGGCGAGAGGAACTCCAGGGTCGTGCCACCATTCCAAGAGACCCCAGATGTCTCAGTCCATTCCAGAGGAACCTCTTTTCCCTTCTCCGGCTGGTCTTTCACGCCGAGGATCGACTCACACCAAGGTGGCACGTGGCACGGCCCTGTGGGAAAGCCTCGTGGGAAAGCCTGGAGGGTAAGCCTCGAGGGAAAGACACAGATTCCTTGATCCACGTGACAGGAAGCGTGACACTACTGCTGCAGCTCGGGAGGAAAGCACACGTGCATGCCCCCACTCGAGGCGAGGCCTCATGCCCCTGGGGAGACTCAGACGCACCCCAAGATCCATGGCAACACTGGAGAGGAATCCTCAGGTTCCGGCCCCGACTCCACACACGGTCGTAGGCCCCGGCATGGACGGGAGAGGAATCCCGAGAAGGCCCCTAGCAACTCGCATGGGGACTG
Source organism: Budorcas taxicolor (assembly GCF_023091745.1). Lineage (NCBI taxonomy): Eukaryota > Metazoa > Chordata > Mammalia > Artiodactyla > Bovidae > Budorcas > Budorcas taxicolor. The sequence continues at coordinate 380,848 of NC_068923.1, read as the reverse complement.
GCCTTTTCTGAGGCCACCAGAGCGGGTCCCTGAGGTCCCCGTCGTAACTCGAGAAGACCTGCCTCAACTCGAGAAAATCCAGGATGTTCTCCCCTCCAGGCCAGATGAGGCCCATTTCTGCTGAGGCGTCTCGAGGCTGATCACACCTCACCTCTGGAACTTCGAAACGGTCCTTCTCACCCTTGGTGCACATCAAGAAGTTCCCCGACATACCCGTCTCCACTCGAGAGGAAACACGAGGGTCCCGCCCACATCCAGAGGAGCCCCGTTTCCGCCTCGTAGCTCGAGATGAGGGATCCTTTCGCTGCTTCGT